>NC_081406.1:241905717-242205717 GCF_030272615.1 Cryptomeria japonica | reverse complement strand
ATTTAAACTGGATTCAATGATGGAGATGATCAATAACTCATGGCAATCAGTCTTCCAAAATCGCTGTCATTATTCTTCGATCCATATTTCACAACAAGTGTGAACGAGGGCATTCATTATCTGTGATTGTCTAATCTCCATGCATATGGTACAAGCACTTTCTAGGTCAAACCTATACCTAGATGGCCATAACCTATTTGCCATAATAAAGCTCAATGATGATAATAGCACAAGAAGCTCATTCACCTCCATATCTTCTACCTTATATTCCCCTTTCTTGTTTGTCCTCCATCTTCCCTTCCTGAGTTCGCATAGTCTGATGTCACATGACTTCGTATAATGCCACAACAAAAATATTTGCATCTCATGTAGTGTTCATCTGCATCACCACATGTTAGTACATTTTATCACATGCATATAGAAATCATAATAACATCACATCCTCCACACAACATTTATTAGTACAACATATAATCAATCTATATCATACATAAAAGCATCATTATCCTACATCCATTTGCATTTCTACATATATAGTTGCATCATGCATAATTTAAAAAGAACAAAAACATATAATGCATTATATCATGTACATAGATTTCATCTCATAATCATCATATAGGTATTACATAGAACATGCATCCATAACATAAGCATTTCATAAAGCATATATAAGCATCATAACATCATAGCAAATGCATCATAAAGGTACAAATGTATATAACTACAACAAGGAATAGATCATCTCATATATATATACAATGATGTCAAAACTAATATGACTACAAAATCACCCAAAGGCGTTTATATCATCATACAAAACTGATACAAAAATTAGATCCAAGAGAGCTATGATGAACTCCCTCCCTCGGAGTCAGTAGGCCTTGAAGGAATTTGATCTCCCGAAGGCCCAACCCCTGGATCATCTCATGTGCCTCCTCTTGTGGACCCCGTTGGTGGTATTGGTGGCCCCATCACACCCCCGCTAAATGCTCTTTGTCTATCCCAACCTATAGTCGTTGTCAGAGATGCCTGCATGTAGCTACCAGCTCTTGAGTGACGAGGAACATTGTCTCATATAGACTCTGCCAGTATGTGATCTCTTCCCCTACTCGGATACAATATGCGTATCTTGACTCTATACCCCCCTACAATGTAGCCCTGGCTATCCTAAACAATTTTACACCACTCGATGGCCCAATCCCTCTCATCCCTAGTCTCCTAGAGTTGTCGCCTCAATTGAGTTACCTCTCTCTCAAGATCGTCGATCTCATCAACCTGTGAGCTCTCATAGCATGAGTATCTCATCCTCCTCCCCATCCCCTCCTACTCCTCCCTCCTCCTGCCCAACCTTCTCTAGGGCATCTTGCACAGGCCTTTCCTACCCAATCTATCCAACTTGTCCCTATATGGCCTATACATGTACCTATAGAGAAGCCTGTAGTGGCATTCCTCCTCTCCCTCTCAGTACCCTTGATGGTTTGTCTCCCTCTCTGTATCCACCTTGTACCCTCTCTCCTCATCCTCCATCCTCTATGATCCACCTCTACCCCTCATAATCCTCCTAGCCCCTCCTCTCTACCTCCTCCATCATCTACCTTCGTCCTCATCATCATTTTCATCATCTAACCATGGAGCTATCTCTCCTAGACTTGTCAATTGAGGGAATGGATGTGTCATAAAATAGGTTGAATACTCATCTAACATACATGTGTCTCTAATGTCTCTCATCATATCCCATGGAAATGATATTATCTCTTGAAACTAAGTTAGGGTCGCATCATAAGACAAAATCTATCCCTAGTGGACCTGCTCTCTCACTGTTCGTGCAAACTCGCCTGAACATCTATTGCACACTCCCAAACTGTTTGGTCACCCTGTCAATTAGCCGTTTGTCTAAAATGTAGGGAGTCCATCCAATGATATACCTGCTATGGAAACAAAATGGTAGCTCCCTATTATCCTCCTCTCAGGCCTCATAGTCCAAGTACGACTGCCATGTCATACTTTCAATATCATCTATCAATCATCTTTAATACTCTAGATTCCCAATCCATGGCTAGGAAGTAATGATGCCATAAGTATGTGCATAGGCTTGTTTGTGTCCCCCAAATCGAAAGTGAATAGGCCTTTTCACTGCATTGTGATCATAAGTCTAGACCTAAAATAGTGTAACCCCACATCCTAATCCACAGCCATAGAGGTATACATATTGATGGACCTCATGGTATAAGTTTGTCGGGATGCATGGCCCCCAAGAAAATCCAATCCTCTTTGTGACTAGAATCTCTAGTGCTTTGCCCCACCCTATAGCTAGCCTATCGTATCCCTATTGGAAGATAAGAACCTGCTAATCACCCTTCCCACCACTACAACCAATGTGTATTTGTTGGTGTACATAATCTCCCAACTCAAGTGTCCTCCCCTTAGCTCTAGCTTTGTGTTTCTGAACACTCGTCAAAGTGCATCTATATCCCCCTCTCTGTCATACACAACTAGCTTTCCATGGATTGATATCTGCAATATCATGTATACATCCTCCAATGTGACTGACATCTCACCAGTCGACAAGTGAAATGAGCATGTCTGAGAGTACCATCTCTCAGTTAGTGCATTTAGAAGTTATGTGTTCACCTGAATCTCAAGCATATACATGATGTGTCTCAAACCCATAGCCTTGATCGTTGTGTGATCATCGATAGTCACATCTATTCGTAGCATCTATGTCATAGAGAATCTCTATCGTGACTCTATCTGAAGCAAACACTCTTGAATCCAACCAAACCAATTGTGTCAATCCTTGTAGTACTTATGTCTGTCACATGGTACTGGTCATTAGGATCTATCCCAGTGCTTATGTTTATCACATGGTGTTGCATCCTAGTGTATATGTTTATCACATTGCACTTGATCCTATCTAGTTGGAGCACTCACCAAATTTTTTCAATTCAATGACTTATCCTATATTCATCTTACCAAACCTATCTTCTCAAACGCAATTGTTGAGTGAATCCTCTCAACAACTTATCCAATTGGTGATGCATGTCTATCCCATGGTTATCGATTATAGTCTTGTTTTCAGTTTGACTAATGTAGGGCATCTGTTTGAGTGAATCCTCTTAGCATCTTATCTAATTGACAGTATATGTTCATCACAGAACTGTCAATTTTAACCTTTTAAGACATAGACGTGGTTCTATTTATCACAAATGTGTTCACACTACCTAAACGTGTTTTCACTACACAGATGCAGTTTTATAGTGCACAAACATGTTTTAACACACAGATGTGATGTCACTTATCATAGATGTGCCCCTATTACCCAGACGTGACTTTATAACCCAGATGCAATAACTAGATGTAGACGTGCACACACAGATCACAGACATGATTACATTCATAAACACGTGCATCCTAAACCTAGACGTAGTTGTGCATCACAAATGCATCCTAACAAGACCTAGACGCATTAAAACAATTTTTTACAACTTTTGTGTTTCTACTAAACCTAGCATTCTAGTGCAATAAATGTAAAACTAATGAGCAAGATCCAAATACATATTGACTCACCCATGTCCTTTGTCCACTCGAACTGTTAGACTCTCTTAAATTGATGTAATCTGACTATTGATTGCTATTTTCTCTCTGAGTTCTCTGCTCTTCTCTGTGCTCTCTAAAGGTTGTGGATGCAAATGAGGATGTTTTCCCTCCTGGCCTGTATATATAGGTTGTGTCACCTATTCCACTATGTCAGTCTCCTGCTACCCGGTGATCCCTTTTGAGTTAGTTTTCCACCTACATAACCTTGTCACTCTATCCTTATCCCTTTCTATCATTTCTTTCTTATCGAGAGATTGTTTGTGATCTTTTTCAAATAAATTCATCCAATCTATCAAGGGGGCATATCACTCTCATCCTGAGGCAACTTTGTATCAGTTTATTTTATCTTCTTTGAGCCAACGCAACAAGTTGCATTGTCTTAAAGAGGGGGAAAATGTAGACACCTAAAATTTTCTTGTCTTCGTTAAATAAATATCTTACTTATTTAATTATTTTATCCTAAGCCTTCTATTAATTAAATAAATTTTTATTTATTTAAATAATTCACTTATCATTTTCTAGCCTTTCCCCATTTAAATAAATATTTTTATTTATTTAAATTATCCTTTTCTCAAATTAAATAAATATTGTATTTATTTAATTGATCCCACTTCCTCTATTAATTAAATAGATCTTCATTTTTTTAATTAATTCATTAGATTTTTTCATCCATGACACTTGTCATTTGTCTCTTAATTTTCCTCTAAGTACCCCTTCATATTTTATTATTTTCTCAACCTAGCCTTTAATATTAGTAGACCATCTATCCTTTCACCTCTTAATATTATCCCTAAATTTTCTAAGGTGTTCTCTATATAAGTGGATTCCTTCATCCTTATCAACCCTAAGCTAACACTTTATGCAATCTAGCCTTCAAGCGATCAAACAACTTCACAACCACAATTCGTTCTTTGTTGAGCTCTTGTGCACTAATAAAATATGAGAGAAAATATATCAAACAAGATCAATGGAGATAGGAAATAATTGAGATCAAACACTACAAAGCATGTGAATGGTATAATCTTTCATGTTTTCTTATGATTTGCATGTTTTAGGTTCTTCATTGATGTATGGTGGATTCTTGACCATAGAACTAGGGTTTTATGTGGTTGGATCTTTTATGGTTTTGCAATAGTTTTGATAATCCATTTTCACTATTTACACGTGTTGTGCCATGACACCTTGCTTTTGTGTGGGTTCATAGAAAAAAAAATCTTTATCTCTGGGAACCTTTCTAAAATCTCATTTCGGAAGCCAAAGTAACAAAAGCTTAAGTAAATCCATAGTCAATGTTGTGCTTTTGCACATTTAAAAACTTGTGTGCTCCCTTGAACATGTACCATCTTTCCAAGTGGCACATTTTGTGCATAGGCAAGTTATGCAACCCTACAACTTCCCTTAGTCTCAAACCTCCTTCCACGCCTACCATGTGTTGCACTCGCACACTTTTGGGAGGGGCTGCTTGTTCACAATGCTTAGAATCTCCATGGTGTCGCCACATGTATCCTTTCACACAAACTTGTCCCTATTCCCCAAGTTGACTCCCGTTCATAATTTCTCCACTGCACCTTTTAAGTGTTGACCATATTGAACCCAAGGCATGACTGAGAGGGGGGGTGAACCAGTCCAAACAAACAATTAATACAACATATAAAAAATTAACTAGAAACACAAATCAACACATGAACACCAAGATTTTCTACGTGGAAAACCCAAACAAGGAAAAACCACAATGAGCACTTGGCTACAAAATGATTCACTGTATATATATATATATATATATATATATCATATTACAAAGAAAAGAACTCACTGCTCCGGATTTGCACACCAAGGCTAACTTCTCATGGGGCAAGATACAAAAGAGGACTTGCAAAACCTAAAGCTAACTGCACTTAGGGTAAAATATTAAAAATGATCTAAAAAGAAGGCTCTCCTGATTATGAAGTTGTCCTTAAACTCTGCATCAAGCAATCCAAATTAGAACACAAAACTCAAATCTGAATTGCCAACACTTTGTCTCAAATCTTTGTCACAGTCTCAACACAACTTGGATATCATTTGAACACAACTCCTCTTCACTCCTCTTCACCGAACCTTATTTATTATCTTTGCATCACACATCTACACACACTCCTCACACTTAGCTCAATCATATTCATTCTTATATACAAGATAGATCATCAAAGCTCTAACCTAGTTGAACTAAACCAAAAATACACATGTTGATCCACTCTAGGAGAAAGAGGGGACCAAAACACATCTTCCAAAGATCAATTCACCGATCTGCAATCACCAGAACATAACCAACAACATATCCACACATTGTGCATCCATATTTAAGTAATCAATGGTCAATCTACTCTCAATGTAAATAACTCAAATTTGGATCTCCACACCTTACAATGAGACCCAAAATACATCAAACAATCTTCCAAAAATCCTATTCGAACTTAAGAATGGGTCTAACATAGATTCTCACAACCAACAACGATCAATGCCACAACACCCCAAGAACACAAAGATGTTTCCAAACCATAGATTTATCATATACATAATACCAAAACTATATAACAATAATAATAAACATTAGTTAACAACACTTTCTGGATCCAACACTTCCAAAACAATTGCAACAACAACACAACAAGATAAATCTACACCCAGACATTTCAGACCAATTTAGAACAACAAGTTTGACATCAATGACAACCACAACATATCAACACATACTTCCAATGACCTCGTGAATGCCATAGAGCCTAAACCAGGTCGCGATGAAGCTCATGGAGGCCATGTCTGCTCAATCTTATCGTAGGCTATTGTGGAAATCTTTTGTTCTTCTTAGAGACCATTTGAAGTGTTTTTTATGTTTAAAATACAATGAATTTTGATTTGTGATGTTTATGATTGTTTAAATGTGTAGAAGGATGGATTTGTACGCATGATTTTAACTAGAAATGAGTGATAATCATATCTCTAACGATTTAAATTCTCTATTTGCAGGAGTTGGGGATGATGATGATGGAATATAGCACACCTAGAAAGTTCATGGTAGATTGATATAAAGAAAAGGACATCTTGCAGACACATCCCCAAGGAGGAAGGGACTATTATTGCATCGTTTAATTACTAAGTTAGAGTGGAAAATTGAGTGGGGACTATAAGAAAAGTCATCGTGTGTCTTAAAAGCTATGATCAATAACACAAGGCTCCCCTTTGAACAAAAAAATGAAGATTCCCAAGTACTTCAGTTATGGGTAGTAATAATGTGTGTGAATAGAGCCAAATAAGTCATGCACATGGAGAAGGCATCACACTGTTCAAGATTAGTCATTCCCTCTCCACTGGCCTACCTGTTTCTTGGTAGAAGTATGGAGTAATGGTCCTCCCTATTGTCATTTTTTTGAACCAGTGGTGTTGAACTAGGCTTTGTCATTGATTCGATTTGAGGTTTTTGTTGGTCTTTCTTTTAAAAGGAAACCTCTTTTCTATTTTTTCTTGATTGAGATGTTATTGAAAAACCTGTAATGGACTAGGAAATAAAACTTTGATGAAGTTTTTTTGGTTTTCATTGTTCTTTCTTTTAAAAGGCTATCTCTTCTCTATTTTTTCTTGATTGAAGTGTTATTGAAAAACTTGTAATGGACTAGCAAACAAAAATTTGATGAAGTTTTATGGTTCATATTGTTCTTAGAATGCTCATTCCAGTAATGAAGTAGTTTTTGAAGTTGATGAATTAAATGTTTGCATCTTTGATGAATTCCTTACTCTATTTGTGTATCTTTCATGATTTGTGAAGTGCATTTGAATATCGATTCAATTTTATGGGACTTAATATGATTATCTATGAGTTTTCCTTTGAAGCTTGCATCCCCTTCCTTAAAATGTAAAATTTATTCTAGTAAAAGGCTAAGTGGGTTATTAAGGATTTTATCTATGTGAATGTTTGTTTTATCAGTAGTTAAATCTCTTAGCTTAGCTTATTTGTAGGCATTTCTCTCTTCTCTATTACTTCTCCCTTGTGTTTTAAAGTTTATTTGAATTTGAGTTTTGTATTGCATAATTAAAAACCTAATCTAAAGGATCATTTTAATTTTCAAGTGTTGGAAGTTTTGAATTCATAAGCCTGCATAAAACCAACACTCTGCATTTACCCATTGTGTGTTAACAACAAATGCACATCAATATTGTTGAGTTACCTAACACAGTCATGACCTGACTTTCAAGAGCCTTGAGATAAATGTTTCTTAACCCAAAAGATACTTATTTTTCAAGAGAGATAATGATACCTCAGTTACTCTTTTTGCATTGATAGGTGCATCAAAACCACTCGGTCAACAAGCACCACCCCAATACACCATAAGACATCATCCAAATTTGTTCAAAACAACCATCATGAAGATTTGGTTATAGAGAAAGGCACTAAAATTCACACAAGAAAAATACTTGTCAATACAACAAAACATGCAAATCTATGTTTGCTTTCCAAAATCAAATTGAAGAACTTTTTAGGTGCAAGTGAAGACAAGCACTGAATCAAGGCTATGGGGGAAGAATTAGATCAAACAAAGAAGAATGAAACTTGGGAGCTTGTCGCAAGGCCTAAGAACAATAACATCATTGTAACCAAGTAGGTTTTTCAAAACAAGCTAGATGAAGATGTGGAAGTCACAAGTAACAAAGCAAGACTCGTGTACAAAGGCTATACACGAGTTTAAAGAATAGACCTCGAATAATCACTATCCCTTGTAGGATTAGATGTTATCAAAATGTTATTAAATCTTGCAAGTTTCAATAATTTCAAAGTGTATCAGATGGATGCCAAATTAGCTTTTCTAAAAGAAAATATAGAAGAGGAAGTGTATGTTGGATGACCTAAAAGATTCATTCTATTAGAAAATAAGGCTTATGTTTGTTAACTGAAGAAGGCCCTTTATGGACTAAAGCAAGCCCCGCGAGTTGGACAACTATTTATATATCAAGAATGAAGGAGACAATTTGTTGATTGTTGCCATCTATGTGACATCATTTTTGGAGGAGATCATGAGGGATTGTGTCAATAATTTTCTTATAACATTAAGGAATTTGAGATGTAAATTCTTAGTGAGTTATCTTTTTTCCTTTGTTTGCAAATTGCTCAGTCAAATAAAGAGATATTTATTTCTGAAACCATGTATTTTAAAGAGATGTTAAAGAAGTTCTAAATGGAAGATTGTAACCAAGTAAGTACTCCTATGTTACTAGTTGAAAGTTGAGCAAAGATGATGAATCTCATGTAGCTAACCAAACTATGTATAGATCTATTATTCAAAGCTTTCTATATCTGACAACTACAAGGCTCAATATTGAAATATTTGAAGGGACTAGGGATTTCAAGTTATGGTATCCAGGAGGTGAAGATTACACCATTATAGCATATACAAATGCAGATTGGTCAGACAATGTTGATGATAAGAAGAGCACTAATAGAGGAGCATTGTTTCTCGACAATTGCCTTGTATCTTAGTTAAGTAGGAAACAAGCATCAATTTCTCCATTTATAGTGGTAGAAGAATATATTGCAACAATAGGTTATTGTACACAAATTCTATGGATGAAATAAACTTTGAAAGATATAAAGGTTGAGTATGAGTATCATATCCCCATAGTCTATGATAATATGAGTTCTATTAACCTATCAAACAATCCAATTATGCACTCTAAGAAAAAGTATATTATGATTCAATATTATTTCTTTTGGGAGCAAATACTTGAGTAGAAATTAAAGTTGGAATATATTGCTACAAAGGACTAGATTGTAGATATTTTTAGGAAGCATCTTCCAAAAGAGAATTTTGAGTACTTAAGAGAGAAATTGGTAGTAGTGTCACTTTCATCCATTCACTAACTTCTACTAGAGAAGCACATGTTCAAGAAAAGCTATTCATTGTCTTATTTAGTTAGCCTTAGATACCCTTTGCCATTGATGTCAAAGGGGGAGATGTATTGTAAGGGAGAGCATTCAAGTTAGGGGGGAATTGTATGACCTTTTTGTATTCAAAAGATTATTTTGTTACATGGTTGTCATTAATGACAAAGGGGGAGATTGTTGGATTATTTGTCATTGATAACAAGGGCTAATCAGTGGAATTTTGGAGCAAAGTATGAGGTTCATTTGAGCAAACTGACAAGTCTTATATTAACATAAATAAATAAGAGCAAAGATGTTATAAATACATGAGTAGATATAAATAAGGAGCTAAGATGTTATAGAGGCCGACACAAAAAAAAATCAAACTAATATTCCTTTAGGCCCATTTGTTAATAAGGTGCACCCTAAGTTAAGGTGCAACTTAAATTAAATGAAAAGTTCTATGCCTTGGCCAACCTGCGTTGAAGGTAATTGTTTTATTTTTATTTTATATTTGGCCCCTAAAGATGGATGACATCTTATAAACAAATACACACTTTTGAGCAATACAATTTAAATAATAAAAAATAATAATATTGTTGGTCGATCTTGTTAAGGAGAACAAGTATTAATGTTGTCCGACCTAATCAAAGGAACTAACCATTGAATGAAGAGATATGTTTGAGGGGTATAAATAGAAGTTTTTAAGAATCATTTATAATTAATTCAGTGAATATCATTCATTCTTTAAGAGCAGACCTCGAGTAGAAGAAGAACATATTGATGAGAAAAATTAGGCATCCTTGAGAGTAGATTTATGAAATAAAATTAGACATTTTGGAGCATATGTATGGCATAATTGTTGCAAATATGAGTTCTCGTTGTCATTGATGTCAAACTTGTTGATCCAGATATGTAACTTGGTGGTATCTTTGGTCTGGATGTGATCTGGAGCAATGTAGTAACAGCGGAAAAGTTCAATGATCATGCAGAAGGTTGGAAATTGATTGTAGTCACTTCAAATGATATATCAAGTTGTAACATAGCTTTGTTAGAGCTTCGAAGATAATCTTAGTGGTCCATAGTCAACGTTGGTTCTGTGTGATTGTTCTGATGAACAGTCTGATAGAGTTTGTTCAAATTTTGGTTTTCACTATGGCACACATATTTCATCAATTATTGCGGTTCAAGTATGATGTTGGTGGATGTAAATTCATGATGTATTCTATTTTTCAGATTCACATTTGATCTACAAATAGATTTATGTCGATCTAAGTTTAGGTTTATATAATGATAGAGTAAAAGTGTACAAGAATGTGTTGCATTCCTTTGCCTTTAGGTATTTTGGTGGTGTGGTTAAATGATTTGGATCTATTGATATTAGGTGATGCTTTCTTGAGCATTTGCAAGTGCTTTTGTTGGTTTGAATTGTAATTTGAGTTGTGTTGGTGTACCCTATCTGTTTTATCATTTGGAGCAGACCTATGATGTTTTGGTCTATGCAGTAGCATGCAAAATTATTGGAGCTATTTTGGAATGATTTGGAAGGTGTATAGAAATAGTGTGATACCTCACATATTTTAGTTTGTCTTCCACATTGCCTTGAAGATTGTTTTGAGTCGACAATTTTGATCCTACATGCTACATCATATTAGGTCGACCTAATTAATGTTATTTTGATTGTGAATGGTATATAAGGGGATGATATCATTTTGGAGATGTATGTATCTATGTGTTGTGTGAAGTGTATGTGAAGATGTGTAAAGATTTGCAAGTACTATAGAGTCGTAATCAAGGCGATTTTAGATGATTTTTTATAGTAAACTATAATCAGCATATCAGTGGATATAGAAGAAAAGATATTCAGAGCCTACAAGTCTTTGTATCTTGCCTTGAGGTCGTGTGCCTCAGTCTTGCAAGTCCACATCAGGTTTAGTGAGCTCCTTGGCCTTAAGCCTAAACATTGTAACTTTTTTCATATAGTGAGATAGTTCTCACCATGGTTTTTCCCTCATTGGGTTTTCCACATAAAATCCCGGTGTTTATGTGTGATTGATTTTGTGTTTTTCAGTTCTTTATTCCTACACATGTGGTAAATGGAATGAGTGATAATTGAGTGGTTAAATTGGTTAAGTTTTGATATATGTTGATTCAACCTCCCCTCTCGACATCTAAAAGTGTTCAACAAGAATTGTGTGAAGATATCCTTCAGATTTGAGAGCACTCTTTGAAGATCCTATTACAGATTTGAGTGGAGGTGTATTCTTGATTTAAGAACAAAGTGTTAAAGAACATTTTGTTGGTGTTGTGAGAAGACTTTGAAGATCATCTAGATGAAAACCAAAAATCTATTATTACAATGCATTTTGAAGGTTGGAGCCTTCTATTCTAAGAGATCGGGGGGTTAGTGCCTCTCATTGAAAGAGATTGGAGCCTTGTGTTGAGTTGGTGCTCAGTGGAGGGGATAGATGTCTCCTATGGGTTAGTACTTAAAAAATTGTGCAAAGTTCCCTATAAAAGGAACATTTTGTCATGGTTTTCTCCCACAAGAATTCACGTAAAATTGTATGTGCTTCTTGTATTCTCTATTGTTAGATCTTACTTGTGTGGATGCTTTCAATTATAGCTCTATGATTGCTAAAATCTAAGTAAGTTTGAATTGTCATATACTAATTCACCCCTCTCTCAGTATTAGCGTGTGTATTATTCAAACTATCAGTTGTTGGTGTAAAAAAGGGTGTTTCTTATATGTTTTACCCCTTTCCAGTGTGAGAGACGTAAATTAAGAGTCTTTTCACACATGTTCACATACTAAGTTTACTTACGAAAGTAAGAGTCAATTTTAGTTGTCATCTTATCTTACCTTATCTTATCTTAACTTGAGTTGTCTCATGTTATAGGATTAAAACACATGCCCAAATCTTGTCTAATCCTACTTATTATACTTATATAAGCAAGACATCATATGTAATTTTGTCTTCAATACCAATCTAATCCATTAAGCACATAATTGGACAATATTTTTCTCTTGTTGTTCTCTTATGGAAGGCATCTTTGGGTTTCGCAGGTGATCTTATCTTATGGAAGGTATCTTTTGGTTTCGAAAGTGATCTAAAAGGCTTGAGTCCATTAGTGACTAACATTGTATTATAACTTTAGATTTGTAAGGCACTTCTAAAATCTAAGAGATAATCAGGCAGGAGCTTTTGTTGGGTGCGCTTAAAGAAAAACAAACCTCACCATTGAATTGAGAGGGTCCAGAAACCCCTATTTTCATCTGTGTCACTCTATATTTTGGAGACACAAAATTTGAAGCCATATTTTAGGGTTTAACGAAATCTTCACAAAGATCTAATCATACAATTGTATGGAATCTATATAGTTGTACAAATCAATACACAAGTGTACCATTTTTTGTGTCAATTGTACCCTGTAAGTTTCAACGAGATCAAATCGACATCTCAAGAGAATATTTTCTAGATGTCATTGTACCCATTTGCATCATTGTCATTATAACCTACATCATTAGGGTATGGATCACTTTTTTATCAACTAAGAAAATTGTTTCAATCAACAATTATTTTTTCAATAGGAGATCAATTTTAGATAAGCATTAATTGTGATCATGTAGCCAACTAGGGGCCTAAACCCTTGTGGAGCATGTGCTTTGTTGCCACCAAGGCTCCACCTAGATCCATTGCCTAAAGCGACAAACTGACGACACTATTTTGTTAATGTTAAAAGTTTAAGCACTTTACCTTAATCGACTTGGTCACATGAGTCCAACAACTAGTGCCAAGGGCCAAAATTGTCCCCCATATGTCCAAATAGGGTATTTAAAAAAAAAATTGCATACCATTCAATCCAAGAGGCTATTTTTTAAAAACAAGATATCACTGAAAAGTTGGCTCAGTGAATTTTGTAGTGGAGCAAGTTATTTTTCTTGAATTTTTTGTTTGATGCTAATTTTTCCATATTGAAGTCAAATATAGTTTTTCATCCTTTAAGCTCATTACTTCTTGTTCCATTCTTCATTTTTTGTGATTCTTGCGACATCAAAAAGGTACTCATTATTTTAGTTTGAAGTCAAATTGAATACTTTGGCATATTTTTTTATAAATTTATCAAAAAAGGAGAATTTTCTCTTGAACAAAGGGATGAATTGCTTGTCTTGTAAGGGATAAATGGTTTTGATTAAAATAAGCAACAAAACAAGGGTGTTGGCCTTGTATACAAACAATTTGTAGGCAACAAAAAAAGAAAGGTAGCAAAACAAGGGAGTCGACCCTAAACAAGGTAGGTTAGACATGTCATTAACAAGTCAAAAGACTATTGTTAAAGGTCTACCAAACCAACAACAACCCATAAGAAACCGACTCCAAAGTGGGGATAAACACCCAAAAATCAACACAGAAGAGCTTTTTTTTGGGGGGGGGGGGTGGGGAGAGAAAGACTTACCTTTCCGCCTACAACAAACAACAACCCAAACAATACTATTATTGCGAACATCATTGTAAGTAGGATCATGTGGGGAGATCCCCTCAGAGTTTTTGTCTACATCTGGAGCAAATTGTTGTTGCAAAACAACATCTAGAGAAAACCCTTTAGGGGCAAATTATTGCTACAAAACAAGAGCAATAGGAGTAGAAGCCTCAAGGCTGGAGGAAGCCACACTAGTAGCAACTAGGGGACCAACAAAGGCCTTAACAACACCAAGAGACACAACCTTGTCCCGAGAGGATTCATCTGCATGTGAGGAGTCATTATAATTAGAAGCCTTGACAATCAAATGATCAGTGGTAGCATCTTTTCACCAAGTAGCAACACCTTTATGACATGAGAGAACAATTTGAAGCTAAGTGACTTTTTGAGAAGCATCTCCAACAACGAAAGGGGAGACCCTCATAATCCAACAATTAAGTCCATGGTCTATCCCAACCATAAGAACCACATCCTTAGCGAAAAGCATAGAGATGTCAATGTCGATTAAAATGCGAGCAAAGGTAGAATAACCAATAACCCATGGAGGAAGTGCAATAATCAACCTTCAAGAATCGACCGATAGAGTTACCAATGGCCTCATAACAAGAATGCTCCTAGAAATGAAGAGGAAGATTGGAAAAGTGAACATATAAGACACACATTGAATGGTTCAGTAAGAAGGTTAAAAGATTTTTTCCATTTTTTTATCGAGAGAGAGAGAGAGAGAGAGAGAGAGAGAGAGAGAGAGAGAGTTAACTCCCCAAGCCCATAACTTTCCCAACACCAAGTCACAACCATCAGAAGAAGCAATGAAAAAACATTTAGCATAAGGATAAAGCTTAATGCTACCAGCAAGCAAAGGCTTCCAATAATCACTCACCCAATGATTGAGGTTAGGGAGTGAAGGCTAAAACCTAACAAAACTGTACACCAACCCATAACATTGGTAGAAACCAATATTTTCTACCACATCTTGGCCACAAACCACCACAAGAGAGTTCTTGGTACAAGGAAGAGGACGATTCCCCTTGGGAGGATGAGTAGCAGATCTGACCACGAGAGCAAAACTTTTCCCACCAAAAGGTCCAGGAGGAGGGACCCCGATACTCGCAAAGGTCTAAACTCGATCACCATCATCAATAGCACTAGACCCACCCATAACAAGTGGAGGACGGGTAGGTGCATGAGGAGGAGCCATAAAGCAAGGAAAGCCCCTCTATTGTATTCTCTAATTTTAGCATGAACAATCCAAAATTTGTTCTTACTCTATATAACTATCATGAATGGAAATCACAAATGGAGGTGTAATTGCTCAAATTGAAGTTACAATAGAACACATTTGTCATAGATCTAGAACCCATGAGTGTTGTAGAAAGAGGAAAATAACTTGATAAGAGATTTAAGTTGAGGAAATTTAAGTTGGAGGATGAACTCATTGGTCTTAATCTATCTGATTTTGACAATATCCAAGACTTCTTCAACAAGCTTAATTCTATTAGATTGTAAATACAAGAATGTGGAGTTAATAAAGATGACGACCAATTGATTCTCTATACTCACTAAACTAGGCTCTGATTATTCTGTTTTTATTTCTACGTTTTATTCTATTATGGATGCTCTAGGAACTACACAAAAAATATCTTTTCTTGATGTATTTGCAGCTCGTCTCACAAGGGAACAAAGACATTTAAGACTTTTCCAAAATAAGTAGAAAAATTAAATATTCAAGAGGACCACCAATGCGACAAATAATTCCTATATAAGTTGAATTGTGGTTGCTAGCTAAAAAATGTTGAATCTCTACATAGAAACTTTATCAAGCTAATTTTAAGCTTGTTAAGTCTTGTGTCTATCAAAAGTAGTTCTAAACTTCTTTGACATTTTGTGGACAATATTATGTTGTGATCACAAGCGAAAAAATTATTTTGTTGCACACTTGTATGGTTTTGCAATATTAAACATATTTTTTGGAAAACTTGATCAATAGTTGTTGTTTCTTGATCACCTTAATTGGTAGTGTTGTAAATATTGTCATTGATATCAAAGGGATTTATTCTTGTCATTAATATCAAATGAGTATGGACAAGATTATTAAAATGATATTCATTAATGTCAAACATAAGAAGCAATATTGTCTACAAAGTATGTTGAGCATATCATGATCCAAATCAAGATATATTTGGAGATGGGTTTTCAAATTACAAAAGAGAAAGCTTCATACATAGATAAAGACAATGTAATTGGAACCAAATAGTTTGACAATTGAGGTTATCACTATGTCACTATGTGTTAGAGCAATGTAAGAGAATATTGTAAGGCTTGTGATATGACACTATGATATGACAATATGAAAGATATTTGAAGACTAAATTCAATTCATCGTGAAGATCATTGTACCTAGATTGTGGTTCATTATTCCGATATTAAGAAAATACCATATTACCTAAATTTCTTATGATATTGTAGAATAACTATGAAGAAAGAGCAATACTTAAGGATGACAAAAATTTATATATTCAAAACAATAAGTAGTGATTTGTCTAAAATTAATAAACTTAACATACCGACTTCCTTAACTTCACAATGTAACAATCAAACCAAAAAAAAAAAAAAAAGGTGATATAAAAAAGCAATGTATTAATGTTTTAAAACCAATGTCTCTTAACACCCAGCCATAGCAACTTGATTAAGACTCATTATAATAACATCAATCAAACAACAAAAATATAGCCTTGACCGATTCTTATAATGGCTGACTCATTATAATCTAAAGACAAAACATGATATGAAATAAGTGACTCTATTAAATAGTTAAGCAGTAAATTAATTTGTTATTGTTAAGAGGTGCAATTTAATGAGATATTTTATTATATGTTAACAAAGTATGTTAAGGATATAGCTTCATTCGGATTGAAGCAAGTAATAACGACATTGAATGAAGGGTCATGTCGTCGTAGTGTCATGACTCTACGTGGCATAAGCCACGTAGAAGTCATGCCCCTATGTGGACATGACTCTTCATCCTTTTATTTATAGGCATCGACACTTGCTGTGAATCGAAACCAATAACTGTGGCAGTTTCACAAACCAACAAGTTGTCGATATTATCATAGAAGATTAGTAGTTAGAGTTATATATATATATATATACACATCGAAGTTAAAACATATTCATTGCAGTGATCTTATTAAAGTCTATCCTCACTACATATTACTAGACTATTGTATTCTCTATCTCTGATCTAAATTCCTTAACATGGTATCAAAGCCACGTTGGTAGAGAAGTAATGAAATAGTGACACCTCTTTTCTAAAAAAAATCCAGACTTGCACTTAGAATCAAAGGAAAATCAGTCATGGTGAACAGTGTTAGAGTGGAGGATAGATTCGAAGGCGCATCCAACTTCGTCTCATGGAGAATTCGAATAATAGCAATTCTTCAAGAACTCGAACTAGATGCATACATAGAAGAAGATACTAAGATGCCCAAAGACGAGCAAGAGAAAACAACCTGGAAAAGACACAACAACAAGCCTAAGAAAATCATAATTGATGTTGTTAAAGATCACATTCTTCCAACCATCTCAAAACTAACTTCAGCTTATGATATGTTCAAGACCATTCAAAACTCATATGAAATAAATAAAGCAAGCAGATTGCTCACTTTAAAACAACAATTAATGCATATCTACATGAACAAAGGAGAAACAATCACATCCTATTTCATGAAGATTTCAGAATTAAAAGACCAATTGTAAACTATTGGGAATAATATAGATGATATGGAGCTATCTCTAATAGCACTTAAGGGATTACCATCCAGTTGGGAATCCTTTATTCAAGGCATTAGTGCTCGTCTAACACTACCAAAATTCGATCAACTCAAGAATGATTGTACTCCAGAAGAATCTCGACTAATCACAAGAGGAGGGTCCAAACAAAGGGGGAGAAATTCAAGCACTACATGCTAACACAAACAACAAAGGGAAGAAAAGGAAGTTCAAACAAAAGAGAGGAAATAATCACAAAAGCAAAGACTTCTCCAAGATTCAATGTTACAAGTGTGATAAATTTGGACACACTCACAGGTTTTGCCCAGAAAGAAAGAAAGCTCAAGCAACCATAGCTGAAGTCAAGGAAGTAGAGAATCCTCTATTTTTCTTAGCCTTATCAAGCGAACTAAACTCAAACAAACATATGTGGATAATCAATAGTGGAACATCTCGACACAACCGGTTTTAGAGATCAATTCGAAACCTTTGAAGGCCACTCAATTGAAGAAGTTACAATAGGAGACAATTCTACCTATCCAGTGAAAGGATTTGGGACCTGCTCAATTCAATTAAGAACAAGAGTTACATTACAATTGAAATATGTTCTCTTTGTACCAGGTATCAAAAGGAATTTGGTCTCTATTTCAAGACTAGTTGATCAAGGATATCGTGTCACCTTCCATGAAGATAAAGTTCTACTCTGGCCTAAATACTCTAACATAAAGAATGCTATTCCTATAGGATCTAGAGATGGTAGTTTATACAAATTATGTTATACTCAAAAAGAAGCACTAAATCATGAAGTATCAAACTCTAATGAAATTTGGCATAGAAGATTAGGACATCTTCCATTTAGTGCCCTACCTTCTATAGGAAAAATTACCATAGGATTACCCAATCTAAAATCTGATCATTTTGAAACTTGTAAAGGATGTGCTCTAGGGAAGAACTCAAAAGGGTCATTTCCCTCAACTGAACACAAATCAAAAGTTGTAATAGAACTTGTCCACATTGATTTGTGTGGTCCAATGTCATTACCATCACTAAGGGGATTCTTGAATTACATGATATTTGTTGATGATTACTCTAGGAAAACTTGGATCTATTTCATAAAACTCAAATAATCAAATGAAGTGTTATTGAAATTTAAAGAATTTAAGGCCCTAGTGGAAAATCAAACTGGGAAGAAAATAAAGACTCTAAGATCAAATAATGGGCGTGAATATATCTCTGAAAATTTTTAAGAATTCTACATTTATGTTCGGATTAAGAGGGAGTGTACTGTACCTTATAATCCTCAACAAAATGGAGTTGCGGAAAGAAAAAATAGAACCATCATCGAAGCTGCTAAAGCCATGATGCATGATCAAAATCTACATATCTCATTTTGGGCTGAAGCCTCAAATACAGCTGTGTACATTCAAAATAGATGCCCTCATTCAATCCTAGAGAATATAACACTTGAAGAAGCCTTTACAGGAAATAAACCAGATTTAAGCCATCTAAGAATCTTTGGTTACCATGTGTATATTCACGTTCCTAAAGAAAAGAGAAGCAAACTAGAACCCTCTGGGAAGAAAGGCATATTTGTTGGCTACAGTGAAACCACTAAAGGATACATAGTCTATATTCCAGGACAAAGATCCATTGAAATGAGTAGAGATGTCAAATTTGAAGAAGATGTTGCTTAGAAACTATCTCTAAGTGCAGAAGATGATCTAACCGTAGAATCGGATGAAAATCCTACAATTGAAAATCAGAGGGAGAATAGCATAGAAAATCATGAACTTCAATCACCTAATTTCGAGAATGCTGAAAATCCTAACAAGAAGAAAAGACCACTATGGGCAAGAAATATGATTGAATAAAATAATGTGGAACCCGATGAAATCTTCAAAGAGAATAAGAAAACAAGAAGTCAATCATTCTATGTTGCCCTCATGACCGAACTTACAAAATCTAAACCATCAAATGTTGAAGAGGCTTTAACATGTCAAGCTTGGAAAGATGCAATGATTGAGGAATACCAATCTATCTTAAAAAATGATGTCTGGGACATTGTACCTAGACCAAAAGACAAATCAGTTGTCTCATCAAAGTGGTTATTCAAAATCAAATATGCACCAGATGGTAGTAATGAAAAACACAAAGCCATATTCGTTGCCAGGGGGTTCTCTCAAAAGGATGGAATTGATTATGAAGAGACATTTGCTCCAGTTGCCTGATATACTTCTGTAAGAACCATCATTGCCATTGCAGCTTCCAAAGGGTGGAAGATACACCAAATGGACGTGAAGACCGCATTTTTCAATGGTGTTATTGGGGAAGAAGTATATATAGAACAACCTGAAGGCTTTGCTACACATGATAGAAATCTCTATGCATGTAGACTAAAAAAAGCTCTCTACGGCCTTAAGCAAGCTCCCAGGGTATGGTACGCAAGGATAGATAGGCCTCTCTCCAAACTAGGATATTCCAAAAATGAAGCAGACTCTAACATATACTTCAAAATATCGGATGGTGACATCTTAATACTTGTTCTCTATGTTGATGACTTGTTGATAACAGGAGAAGATCACCTCATTGCAAAATGCAAACAAGATCTTGTGGTTGAATTCGATATGAAGGATCTAGGTCCTGGGTAGAAGTATGGCAAAAAGAGAATTATATTTTCCAAAATCAAGGAAAATACACCATTGATATCCTAATCAGATTTGGTATGATAGATTGTAAGCCTCTATCCATTCCAATGGAAACAAATTTTCATAAGCTCAAAAGTGATGCAGTAGATTCAGAACCTACAAATCCTACATACTATAGACACATTATTGGATCTCTTATTTTCCTGGTAAACACTCGCCCTGATATTTGTTACGCTACCAATGTGTTAAGTCATTTCATGTGTGAACCTAAGAAGATTCACCTAATGGTTGCTAAGCATATTCTAATATACTTGCGTGGCACTATTGGACTTGGCCTGAAGTATAAAAATGTTGAGATACAACTCCAAGGGTATTCTGATTCCGATTGGGCAGGAAGTTCCATTGATCGTAAAAGTACAACGGGGTGTTGCTTTAGTCTTGTATCAGCTATAATATCCCGGTTTAGCAGAAAACAATCAGCAATTGCTCAAAGTTCCACTGAAGCCGAATATATGGCTGCCTCCATGGGAGCACGTGAGGCGGTATGGTTAAGGAAATTGCTAGTTGGACTATTTGGAAAGCCCCTAAACCCCAATGTGATTCACTGTGATAATCAAAGTTGCATCAAACTTTCTGTAAATCTAGTTTTTCATAATCGATCCAAGCATATAGAAATCCCATACCATTGTATAAGAGATATGGTAGACAGAGATGTCATCAAATTGACCTACATCAGCACTGAAGAGCAAAGTGCCGACATATTCACCAAACCTCTTGCAAAGTTGAAAGTGGAGTACTTTAGAGGTAAACTTAGTATGACTAAATTATAATGGAAATTTTTGATATTAATCTTAATCATATGTAATTGATATATTCATGAATATCTTGAATGCAATATTGCATGTATGTGTTATGTCATGGAAGGCGGCGATCTTTCATGTGATGTAAGTGTAAGATCTCTATTGTAAGGTGACGACTTTCACAATAGCCTGATCTGTTATCAAGATTGACTACATTAAGTTGCTATCCTAGAATGTGCCAAAAATCTTGATACTAAATTTGCTATGATGAGTTATTGAATTGTTATCATTAAATGATTGTTCCGAAATATGTTAGAAATTATGATAACAATCACATTATGATTGACTACATTAATTTGTTGTCCTGGAATGTGTTGGATATCATGATACTAAAATTATTTCACATGTGATAATGACAATGTTACAATTGTCACTAGAATCAAGGTTGTAATCCGCTAAGACTTCAAGTAGTTGTTGTCCCAGAGTGTTGGATATCAGATAGTCCATATCTCTCTGAGATATGAAGTATTTCACTAGTAAGTGTTACTACGTGAATGATCATGTCAAATGAATGTGTATATCTAGAATGTTGTTCCTTAAAAACTTAATTATGAATTCAATCTTCTTTTGCTAAGAGGGAGTGTTATAGCTTCATTTGGATTGAAGCAGGTAATATATAACGACATTGAATGAAGGGTCATGTCACTGTAGTGTCATGACTCTACATGGCATAAGCCACGTAGAAGTCATGCCCCTATGTGGACATGACTCTTCATCCTTTTATTTATAGGCATCAACACTTGCTGTGAACTGAAACCAATAACTGTGGCAGTTTCACGAACTAGCAAGCTGTCGATATTATCATAGAAGATTAGTAGTTAGAGTTATATATGTATATACACATCGGAGTTAAAGCATATTCATTGCAGTGATCTTATTAAAGTCTATCCTCACTACATATTACTAGATTGTTGTATTCTCTATCTCTGATCTAAATTCCTTAACAAAGTAAACACATTGCAAAAGTGTGATTAAGAGAGAGATTTTTTTTAATGGAAGTATTCCTCAAAAAGATGCGATTAGTATTCAAAAAAAGAAGTCATAAACAACTTCAAACAATTTGTTTAAGCAGTGAGATTTATATGAAGGATGTTGAATCAAGAGATTTAATTAATATGTTTAGTAATATAATAGACATATATAATAAAGTATGTTTTGGTAAGGAAAAGAAATGTATTTTGATATATTAAAAAGGTGCGATTTGTTTGAGATAAAACTTTTTTCAAAGGAAACAGGTATCATTTATGAAAAGTAACAAATTGAAGAGATGTGAATGGTTTATATATACATCAAATCTAGAGAGAGGAATATATGAGAAGATTATTTCAGATTTGATGAGAAGAATATGAGTTTATAGTATATTTTGAAAAAGAGATTATAGCAAATTTGCAGAAGAGATTATAGCAGATTTTTTAAAGAGATTATAATAATTTGAAAAAGAGATTTGTAGGAAAAGTTGTGCAGAAAAAGGTTATCCATCATCTCTTGAAGAAGCAACATTAGGTTGGAAATTTGAATGATGGGTTGGTGTCTTTAGTTAGTAAGTTCTTATGAATTGAATGAGGGGTTGGCGCTTCTAGTAGATTAAGTCTACAAAATTTGTAAGATCATTATAGAAACAAGTAATTTGTCGTGGTTTTTTCTAGAAAGGGTTTCCACATAAATATTGTGTTAGTGTGTTTTCATGTGCATAATTGTTGAAAAAAAGTAAATGGTGTTATTGTGATTGATAAAGTTTAAATTAATAAAAGTTTGTTATTATATTGATTCACCACCTCCCCTTCAATATAACCATGTGCTCTTCAATTGAAATTAGAGTTGGTTCATTCAAATTAGTCTAACCAACTACAAGGAAGATCTAAAGGAGCATACATAGGTGTACAAGATGGAATCCCTTCAAACAAGCTTCATTGTTTGATGGACCAAAATATGTTTTTTGGAGCCTAAGAATGGAGACTTACATAAGTACCCTAGGTTTTAAAATTTGGCAATAGGTGATAAATGGATATATAACTCCATCAACTCCTCCAATAGATGCAACAAGAATGAAGGTATATGAATGTAATGCAAGAGCAAATAATGCAATTTTATGCTGATTAGCAAAATCACAACTTGTGAAGGTGATGCATTACAAATCAGCCAAGTGCATATGGGATAAATTGAGAAACATCTATGGAGACATTAAAGTTAATAATGCAAAACTTCAAACCCATAAAAGGGAATTTGAAAGCCTCAAGATGTTGGATGAAGAAAACATTGCGACATATCTACTTCAAGTTGATGAGATAGTTAATTCCATATGGGGTCTTGCTGAAGAAATGGAGGAACCAATAATAATTCAAAAGATATCAAGATCCCTTCTTGAGAGATTTGATGTGAAAGTATCTATCATAGAAGGAATGAGGGACTTGGATAAGTTAACCATGGCTGAACTACATGAAATCCCTACAGCACATGAGATGAGAACTCAAAGGGAAGCTCTTTTTGTTCAAAGATTTAAGTGTGATAAAGACGAAAACAAATAAGGAGGAAGCTCTTTTTCTTATCCAAGTAAAGAAAACAAATATAATCAAGTGTGATAAAGACCATAAAAAAAGAAATCCTATGACATCTCTATGCTTATAGAGATGACAATTCATCCAATGAAGTGATTGAAACAACTATAAAGACTAAATGTTTTTTATAACATTTGAAACAAAAAACAATGATAAAGAAAACAAGCACTCACATGAAGATGAGAAGATCAAATTTAATCACGAAGATGATGATGAAGAGTTCTTAAGAACTCTATCGTGCTACAGACAAAATTGAGAGACTTAAAAAAACAAACTTAAAGTACAAGCACTTATTTCAAGAAGAATGCAAAAAGACCAAATCACTTAAAGAATCCAAAAAGGAAATCATCAATTTAAAAGTTCAAATTGAGGAAGCAAAGAAAATTAACGAAGAAATCAAATCTCAACTAAAAATGGAGGAAACATGTAAACAACTAGAATTTGAGATTGTTTCTCTAAGGAAGGAATTAGAAAAACAACCGTCAAGATAAACACAAGCATCAAATTTGAAAAGACCTCCAAAATTCTAGATGATATCATTAATGGCCAAAGATCACCATCAATCAAAGCACGACTTGGTTATATAGAAAAAAAAATGGTCACTAAAGAAGAATCCAAAGCATCATCAAGCAAAAATTAATGGAGGAAAGGAAATAAGTTATGTTGATAAAGGAGAATGTAGCAAAGCAAAAAAAAGCACATCGAAATGATAAGAAAACTTTCAAGAATTTCTTCCCACAAAGTCAAGCATATATAACTAAGTTCTATCACCCCTTCATTGGTTATCATTTCACATGCAACAATTTTGGTCATAAAGCAAGAGAGTGTAGAACACAAGATATAAGAAAGGAAAGAGCAAAAATAGAAATCATTATGGAATGAGGAGAAGTTAAAATTCATATCTTCCTCAATTGAATAGCAATGTTGTATAGAAATCATTATGGAATGAGAAGTTAAAATTCATATCTTCCTCAATTGAATTGCAATGTTGTATACTACAAATGTAGTAACTTTAGACATATAGCACATCATTGTAGAAGTGTTTTTGTGAAACCAACTAGAGAGTATAAAATAAAGGATACTATGAACAAACAAAAAAGAAAGCCTGCTAAGGTATAGAGAAGGCAACATAAGCAAGGTAATGAAAAAATAAAAAGTATGAATATATGGTTTTGAATGCACAAAATTGAGAAGCAAGAATTCAAGGGGAGCTTGTCATTGCACCATATTTCAACTATATAGAAAATACAACACAAAAACGAAGACAAAACAAGAACCCTATTGTGGTAGCAATGGAAGAGCTTGTAATTATGATATGGTAGTAACAATTACATTTTGAAAGATTACCATATAATGAAGAGAAGGAAAATCAATGTCAAAGATATTAAAGAGCCTGGAAGACTTTAGACAATGAGTTCTTTTATAAAAAAATTGATAGAGGAAAGTTGGATGTTAATGTTCAACTTCACATTTAAGGTACTTTTATTAATGTAATGATACCATAGAATACATAGATGGAAGTATGATGAGCATCTCTTCACAATTCATGTCAAATGAGAGTTACAACAAAGAGAGAATGATAGCAATGATGTCAAAAGGAAGAATTGTGACATAAATCTTCAATGTAAATCTACGCATGATAAGAAGCAAATTGCATCAAAGATCAAGAGAGTTTTAAGTGTCAAAAAGCCCGAATTTGAGAGCAAAAAGGAGAAGCATATTCCTAAATTCTAATAGCCATAGAAGAAGCATGTCACCCAAGCAAATCATAATACAAAGGATCACAAAATAGAGAAAGAGGAGTATTAAAGTCAGGGGGAGAAGTATATTCTTGTTGCAATTGATGTGAGTATATAATTTGATTTCTCTCATGATCTACTTGTGGATAGAAGTTATTATAAACATCCTTTTACCATTGATGGCAATAAGGGAGAGATATAGAATGAAGGAGACTAAGATAAAATAAAAATACTTATCAATTACAAATAGAAGAATAATATTGTAAAACTATGATGATATGCAAATATGAAAAATATTTGCAGACTAAATTCAGTTAATCACAAAGATTATTGTATCTAGATAGTGGTGTTTCATCCCGATATCAAGGAAAGACCAAGTTAACTCAATTTCAGTGATTATGTAGAACAACTATGTAAAAGAGCAATGATTAATGGTGACAATAATTTGCATATTTAAGACAGTAAGCAGCGATTTGTCTAAAATCAATACACTTAACATGTCTAATTCCTTAACTTCATAATGCAGCGATTAAAAAAAAGGTAAGATGAAGAAGCAATATATTAATGTCTTAAAAGCAATGTGAAAAGACTAGAGAAACTCAATTAAGACTCATCATATAGCAGCGA
This sequence comes from Cryptomeria japonica, assembly GCF_030272615.1. Classification (NCBI taxonomy): domain Eukaryota; kingdom Viridiplantae; phylum Streptophyta; class Pinopsida; order Cupressales; family Cupressaceae; genus Cryptomeria; species Cryptomeria japonica. The sequence continues at coordinate 242,179,548 of NC_081406.1, read as the reverse complement.
TCCAACAGGAAAAATATAGCTTTGGCCGGTTTTTATAATGGCCGCCTCATTATAACCTTACGACAAAAGGTGATATGAAATAAATGACTGTATTAAGAAATTAAGGAGCAGTTTAATAAGTTAAATATTGTCAACTGGTGCGATCTTTTAAAGAGATATTTTATTATATGCTGACCAAAGTAAAGACAATGCAAAAAGCGCAATTAAGAGATGTTTTTTTTAAGATGCGATCAGTGTTCAAAAAGAAAAGTCAGAAGCAACTTCAAGCAGTTTGTTTAAGCAATGAGATTTATATTAAGGATGCTGAGCGATTCATCAAAAGATTTAATTAATATGCTGAGTAATATAAAAGTCAGATATAATAAAGTACGTTTTGGTAAGGAAAAGAAATGTATCTTGATAATATTGAAAAGGTGCGATTTGTTTGAGATGAAGTACGTGTAACTTTTGAAAAGAAACAAATTGAAGAGATGTGACTGGTTTGAGAGGCACGACTTTTTGAGAGAAGCATGTCTTAAAAGAGATAAGAGATAGGGAGATCGGAAATGAAAGTGGAAAGGGTGTGTAGTTAGTGTAGGAAGCAGATAAACTAAGCATACACAGATCTAGAGAGCAATGTATGAGATTTATTTCAAATTAGATGAGAAGAATATGAGTTTATAGCAGATTTTTAAAAAGAGATTATAATAGATTTGTGTAAGAGATTATAGTAGATTTATGCAGTTTGTAGAAAAGATTTATAACAAAAGTTTTGGAGAAGAAGGTTATCCATCATCCATTAAAGATGTAACAATGATAAGGTGGAAATTTGAATGAGGGGTTGGTGTCTCTAATGGACAAGTGTTTACAAATTAAATGAGGCGTTGGTGCCTCTATCGGAAAAGTTCTCACAAATTGAATGAGAGATTGGTACCTTTGTAGATTATCTATAAAAAATTGGTAAGATAACTATATAAGTAATTAGGTTTCCTTGTAAATATTACGTTATTATGTTCTTCTTATGTGCATTATTGTTGAAATTAAGTAAATGATACAATTGTGATTGATAAGTTCAAATAAATTTAAGTAGTTGCTCTTACCTTTGCCCATGGTTCTTACCTTGCTCGACCAACCGGTTTACATCTAGCCATAAATGAAGTGGGAAAAATATAATATATTATAAACAAATAAGTTATTTCTACTATAAATTTAAATACATTTATAATTAAAAGAAAAATAAAATAATGTATTATAAAGAAATAAATTATTTCTACTATACATGGATCAATGTATGAATGGAAATTGTATTTAAGATATGATTGTTTAAAGCCCAAAAACGAACTAAAATATCTTGAATAAAGAATATAATTAGATAAAATATCGGTCCACTACTGGCCATACCATAATGAAACCTTCAATGAAACAGAGCAAATTTCCTGTGACATATAGCTTGGACCCAAAGGCCCTCTAATCCACTAGGCTATCCAATGATATTTGACGCTGAATAGCTGAATATTTATACGATACAAAGCATAAGCTAGTGACGAAGAAGCCAAGAGAGATCTTTGAGGTCAATTACAACACTAACTCCCAGCATATGGGTTTGCTGAATTTGCCGCCGGCACACCCATACCAGAGCCATGGGCACTTGCAATTTCTACTTCTGTTGGACCATCACATGTGGTATAAGGACCATTGATAACCTGATCTTGCTTTACAAGTTCGTCTATTTTTCGAAACTGCCAAGGCCAACGAGTATTATAGAGGAACTGCCTAAGATCAAACCGGTTGTCCTCTGGAGAATAACTCTGTTATCATATCCAAGTTCCAAAAGCATTAAAGAAATCCCAATTTCGTTCAGAAATGGAAATCTTGGATTCTCTCTAAAAATTTACAATCATTAAGACATCCTACACAAGCACAAGCTGTTTTAATATTTCCCTTGATTTATGTTTTACGTGACAAAGTCAAATTGGTTGTATTCATGCGTTAAAGAATGAATATTAATAGCACCCTCAATCAATTCAAAAGACAGTCTTGCAGTTTGCCCTACAAAGTACACAAGTAATCCATGTGGCTTCTATGATAGTGTTTTATGTAAAAAACAAAATGGCTTCTAAAACCAAATGGTTAGATGTACGCACCTCAGCATGGTACGAAGGGGTCAATGTTGTCATCTTATGTCGATTTGCAGAATAATATCGGAAAAAATCTTTAACCTTTACTGCAACTTCTGCTGGAGTTAAACGACCACACCATCTGTGGCAAAGGTGCTGGAAGTATAAACCAGATCAAGACAAAAGTAAGACCTATAGTTGATGAGATAAGTGAACTGAGATACCCTACTCAATATCATATCATAAGTATCTCTTATATAAATCTCAGGATTCAATAGTCCTACTGTAAAATTTACACAATCTAAAATAGTTCATCGACGACTTGAAACTTAACATAAAAAAGTGGAAATCAATTAGTACATGGAACCCACAAATTATTCTGCATATAACACGACTATAGTAATGTCTGTCAAGAATGATTCAGCCAACCAAGCAGTTCACTGAATTAAACAAATAACTACGAAAAATAAAGGAAATGGTTGAGATTATACATAAAGGCCAGACAGTTTTGTTATGAGTGCAAAAACTATGGTCATACAACATGTTTTTGTAGAAGTGATTTTGTGGAACCTCCTAGACAAAACGAGGAGGATAACCTTGGCAAGCGAAAGGCAAAATCTACAAAAGTTTAGAAAAGAAAGCGGGTACAAGAAAAATAGAAAAAGGAAAATTCTATGCTTGTGCAAACAGCCTTCCATGCACAAAATAAAGGAAATCAATGGTATATTAGTGTATGTTCAAACCAGATGATAGGGGACAAGAGCAAGTTTCTTTCTTCGAAAGAAGTGAACAGAAGTGTGGTAAAGTTAGAGACAATGCTACAGAAAGGATAATAGGAAAGTACTCAAAAAATAATCTTAGTATTGATAGTGAGAAGACAAAGACAGAAAACATCTTGTACGTTGAAGGTTTGAAGCATAATCCTCTTAGTGTGAGTCACATGTGTGATCAAGGACGCACGCTTACTTTTCACACTCAAAATTGTGATACAAGGAAAGGCAAGTACAAAAAGAGTAGTTGCCGATGCAAATAGAATAACAAACAACCCATACATCCGTAGTGAGATCAAAGGAGAAAAATGGTACATAGGACAAACAGAAGAAAGTTGATTATGGCATAGAAGAACGGGCAATATAAACTTTGATAATTTAGTGAAAATCAGCACCAAACAAGCCATAAGAGATATGCCAAAAATTGCTAAACCTTTAAACACTCTGTGCAAGCAATGTTAGCAAGGGAAATAGACGAGCAAGATTCAATTTGAAGGAATATTCAACAACAAAGCCCTTCAAACTTGTTCATAAAGTCTTCTGTGGCCCCACAAGAACACAGTTTGCAAGATGAGAGTTACTTTTTGTCGCTTACTGATGATTACTCTAGGATTACATGGTTTACTTTCCTAAAAGAAAAAATTGAAGCATTTGAGATGTTCAAATCTTTCAAAGCCTTGGTTGAAAATGACATTAGGTTGAAGATCAAGTGTTTGAGATCAGATCGTGGGGATGAGTTTACCTCAAATGAATTTGAAGACTTTTGTTAGCATCATGGAATAAAAAGACATTTTTCAGCAGCAAGGACTCCACAACAAAATGGAGTTGTAGAAAAAAAGAGTCAAACTATACAAGAAATGGCTAGAGCAATGTTGAACGATTCTAATCTACTAGACAAGTTTTGGAGAGAAGCAGTTAAGACAACAATCTACATTCTGAATGGAGGGCAAATTAGAGTCAACAATAACAAGACACCTTGTAAATTATGGAAGGGAAGACTGGGGACAATGATATACTTCAAAGTTTTCAAAAGCAAGTGCTACATAAGAAGAGATGATGCAGATTTCGAAAAAATTTGACTCTAGATCTGACAAAGGCATCTTCCTTGGTTATTCCTCAAGAATCAAGGCTTATAGATGTTATAATAAAATACTGCAAAAGATTGTGGAAAGTGCCAATGCAAAAGTGGATGAAGAAAGGCATCAGAGGAGAAAATGCAAACAAATGATCACCTAGAAGACTCAAGCATGAAAGAAAAAGAATGTGAAGGCCCAAGTTGCAAGGAAGAAAAAGAAGTTGGAAAAGAAGAAATAGGACAAAGAGATACAAAGACACCATCCAAATTTGTTCAAAAGAATCATTCAAAAAGTCTATTTTTTGGCTATTAAGATATTGGGATATAGACTAGAAGAAGATTACAAGAGCATCGGAACATGTGAATTTCTCCTTGATATTTAAAATACAGCCTAAGGACTTTAAGCTAGAAAAGACAAGCATTAGATCAATGCTATGGAAGAAAAGCTGAATCAAATTGAAAAGAATGAAACGAGGGAACTCATTCCAAGACCAAAAAGTACGAATGTGATTGGTAACAAATGGGTCTTTAGGAACAAGTTGAATGAATATGGTCAAGTGTTGATGAACAAAGCAAGGTTAGTTTGTAAAGGATACGCTCAAGTAGAAAGTATTGATTTTGAAGAAAACTTTGCTCCTGTTGCAAGATTAGAAGTTATCTGAATGTTTTTGGCATTTGCTTGTTTCAAGAACTTCAATCTATCAAACGAATGTTAAGTTGTCCTTTCTCAATGGCAATTTAGATTTTAGAAGATACATTTAACAATCGCAAGGGTTTTTATTTAGAAAATAAAGATTATGTGTGCAGAGTGAAGAAATGGACTAAAACAAGCCCTCGGAGTCTGGTATTCAAGACTTTGACAAATATCTACAGCAAGGCCTAAAAGAAGAATTTTGGATAGTAATTTCCAGAATCAATTGATCATTGTGGTTTATGTTGATGACATCATTTTTGGAGGTGGCAATAATAGAATGTGCCAAGAGTTCGCAAAGGAAATGTGAAAGAAATTTGAGATATCTATGCTTGGCGAGTTATCGTTCTTCCTTGGTTTACAAATTTCTCAATCTGACAAAGGTATTTTATCTCGCAAACCAAATACATCAATAAAATGTTGAAGAAATTTAGGATGGAAGATTGCAAACCAATCAGCACACTCATGGTCACAAGTTGTAAATTAAGTGAACATTATGAGTCTCTTGAAGCAAATAAAACATTGTACATGTCAATGATTGGAACCTACTATATGTGACAAGATCAAGATTAGAGATTATGCAAGCAATAGGCATGATAGCACATTTTCAAGCAGCACCAAAAGAAACTCATGTGCAAGCAGTTAAAAGAATATTTAAATATCTAACAGAAATTTGGATTTTAGCTTGTAGTATTCAAAAAGTGAAGATTTCACGCTAGTAGCATACACAAATGTGGATTCGGCAAGCAGTGTTGATGATAGAAAAAGTACAAGTGAAGGAGCATTCTTCCTTGGCAACAGTCTAGTGTCTTGGTTAAGCAGGAAATAACCTTCAATTTTTTTATCCACAACAGAGGCCAAATACATAGCAACAACATCATGTTCCGCACAAGTTCTTTGGATGAAGCAAACATTGAGGGACATTAAGGTTCAATATGATCATCCAATTTCCATACTTTGTGACAACACTAGTGTAATCAATATCTCAGAGAATCTTGTTATGCACTCTAGAACAAAGCACATTCCTATCAAATATCAATTCTTAATGGAACGGGTAGCAAGAGAGAATGTCAAGCTGGAGTACATTAGCACAAAGGAACAAATTGGAGATATTTTCACAAAACCCCTTCCTAAAGAGACTTTTGAGTATCCCAAGCAGCAATTAGGAGTAATATCATTCTCATCCAGTCACTAATATCTAAAGAGGAAAGGAGTTCAGGGGGTGCTATTCATTGCATTATCTTTTAGCTCTATGAAGTCTTTGCCATTGATGTCAAAAGGGGAGAGTTGCAGAAAGGGGGGTAACTATATTCTTGTTGCATTCATAGATCATTTCCTTGCAGGACGCCATCAAAAACAAAGCAAGAGATTGTTGGAAATATTGTTGTCAAAGGAGAGGAGAGCAAATTATTGTCATCATATTGCTGATGTCACATATGTAACATTGGGTTTAAAGGTGTGAAGGCCAAAGGCCACTAATTGCATATTTCAATGAAATCATTAAAACCGAAAATGGACCAACCCTCATTGAAGGCAATGCTGAAATAAATCTAAATAAAAAGGTGGTGTTGATGTGTTTTTTATGACAGCTTCTAACACAGAATAAAGTTGCCCAACAATCACTTTACTCTCTCTTGATCAAAGCTTAATTGTATGCCAAAATTGCGATAAGTTCAAACAATTGGCTCCAAGGTTCCGATTATGCAATGGACGTGACTCAGTTGGCTTGATGTGATATGCTGGTAATCCAAGGGGACTTACGCTTGAATCATTCTTTCACTTCTTTGTTGTGGCTGGAACTTCATCATCGGATATAGTATTTCTGTGATGCTTCTGCTTTGAACGAACTAAACTGAAATGAACTGAAAATAAAGGGGAAAGGGTTAGAATGATCTAAATCTACTTCTAAGGGTGCTGATATCAATAGATAGTGCTCTGATGGATGAATTCCAAATAAACCAAAGTCTGCTTCACCAAGATTAACTACAACTCCACAAGAGCTGGCGCAATCTTCCAAGGATGTTAAAGGATTTTCACATCGAGAAAGTGCATTTGAATACCCAAAACGAAGCAATCCAAACGACTATCCCATGGAAATTCATCAAGCACCATTACATTCTCCTTTGAAAAAAAAGCACTACTCTACTTCTACTCTAAGTGAGGAAGGTGAAACTATGCAAGTTTTGAAAAAATAACTTAAGTGCCATCAAAGAACAATGCATCACTGTTATTATCTCAAAATCTTATCGCAACAATTTCATACAAATCTCCTCTCCTTTCACAAATGAGGGGATCGCCCCTTTATATAGGCCTCAAGCCATGATTACATGCAAAACCCTAATTAGGTTTTACCCTAGAAGATTCCCCACACATGATGCACACAAGGTGGGAATATTCATTAATGATCCATCATGCCCATTAACAATTGATTACATTCCTGCCAAAAATGGCACCCATAAAGTATTAATTAACCATTACATTCAAAAAGTGTCCACTATGCAATAAATGCACCCTCATGCAAAATATCGCCCAACATGCAAAAGATGCTTCATTATTTCATTAAGTATGACGGCTGCCATGCATTGAATCAGCCGCCACTTGGTCAAATATTCCAGCAATGAATGTGCCACCATACTGCCATGCGTTCAATTGATTCTCACCATGCAAGTGGACCCTGACGTCATTTATAATTTTCTTGGTCGTGCTTCATTAATACAAAATATTCCCTTTGCATGTTGCCAACTCATCTTTTGCAAGAATCTTTCCATTCCGAGCTCACAAAAGACATTTTGGAAGATTTTCCTACCTTGGAAGAATTTTAACAAATTTATCTGCCCTACAGGAATCCTGTATGTCTAGGATTCTTGGAGAGAGTTTTATCCGGGAAGAATTTTTTTGTGTTTTTTGAGTTAGTCCTATTCTGAAGGAGGTTTTTGATCAATTTGTCGCTTTTCCTATTTTTTAGGAATTTTTTTCATTTTTGAACTCCGGAATCCAAGAGAGAAAATTCTCTCCCTTGACCAATTTTTTACTTTGCCTCGAAATTTCTTCGTTCTAGGCGAATTTTCTTCTCTAAGAAAGAATTTTGAATTTCTTCCTTGACTAGGATTTCCATGCTTCTCTTCCAATGTCAATTTCATGTTGTGGAGGAATTCTTCATCCGGAAAGAAATTTTTTGATCAATTCATCACCTTTCCTTTTTTTAAGGAATTTTTTCAAATTTGAGTTTTGGGATCGAGGAGAGAGAAAATTCTCCCCTTTGACCAATTTTTATCATCACCTTGAAATTTCTTCAACTTTTAATAAATTTCCATGCCTGAGAAAGGATTGTTGAATCGCTTCCCTGAGGGGATTTTCCTTTCTTCCTTGTCCTTAACTTTAAATTTTCGTGCCCCTCCTTTTCAATCCTTTCCTTGGGCGTGGAATTTACCTTGCTTGGAATTCCAATCATGGGCGCCAAAGACACATGCAACTAGAATTTAGCGTTTGGAGGAAAATTCCTTCATGGGGCTATTTTGGCGCTCTCCTTTCATGCTAGGGCGCTAAAATCATATAGTCAAGGAATTCTTCTTGGGGAGGAAAATTCTTCCATGTCCTAGTTTCAATGCTCACCTATCTGTCTTGGGCAGAAATCACACCTTGAGGAGGAACTTTGTCTTTGTTGCCTTTTCCTTCACACCCCTGTCCTAACGCTCTAACTTGACCTTGGGCGCCAAAACACTATGCTTCAGGAATTTTGGTCATGGAGGAATGACCCCAATCTAGCACTCTACCCCCTGACTAGGCGCCAATTTGATGTGGTACAGTAAAACGTGGTGTGGAGAAAAATTCCTCCATCACCAAGTTCTAGCGCTCCTTGCTCTTGGGCACCATTTCCACATGGTCAGGAATTTTGGATTTTCTTGTTTTTCCTTCCTGAGGTTATTCTGGCACCCACTTGTGACTTGGATGCCATTTTCACCAGGGTAACGGATTTCTTGATTTCTCACCTGACTTAGTCATTTTTTATCAACTGTCGGATTGGGATGCCATTTTTGGAATTGAAGTGATTTTCGAGTCTTAGGGGAATTTTCAAATGCCTATCCATTTTTGGAATGATTGCCACACTTAGCCATTTTTCACTCAAAAGCTTGCTTTTTCAAACTTTCTGGATTCAAACAACTATTCAAGAATGCTTAGTCTTCAGTATCGGGACCATGTCTGCGAAGAACCTGCCAAAAAGGGACTTACTAAAAATAGTAAGTATTTCAAAATGTTAAAATTAGGGCAAAATAGGACAGGATAATACTTACTAAAAATAGAAATTGATAAAAATAGTAAGTTTGATTTTTGGTGAAATAAAGACAATCCGAGAGGCAATGAAATCCCTAAAAAATAGGAACTTTCTAAATATAGAAAGTTGCTTAGAATTCAATCAAATTTTACTGGTAGATTCCTTGAAGGGTCCTAATTCCAATTCAATGTTCAGTTTTTTCAAAACCCTAAGGAAAAGACCCCAAATCTAAGTCTAAAGAGTGTTGACATTTGTAGCTAGGTCAGATTCCTTCTAGGGCCGACCTAGCCTATGGGTGACTAATTGGCCTATCGGCCTTAGTCACATTGATATACAAAATTAAAGTGTAACTTGTAAATTGAGCTGGCCCCATAATGGGCAATGAAACATGTGAATAGGGCTGACCCTATATCAAGCGATGTAACTTGTAATGTAATTGGTCCGGCCCTATATTTGAGCGCCAAAATAAGATCATGTTATTGTTATTTGTGAAGTCGACCTAAGGTGTTTAAGGTGGCTAAGTTACATATATGATCAGAGTTCATGCAAGCATCAAACACAATTTTGATTACACACATTCAGTCAAGCGAATTATCTCTGCCTAAGGCCAGTGAAGTTCTCCAGCAAACTATTAGCGAATCATCCTTCAAAGACCAGCGAACTATCTTCTTGAGGCAACGATTCATTCCTAGGAACAGTGAATTGCCTCAAGGGCAACGAATCATATTTACAGTCGGAGAATTCACTCCTATGCTCTACAAATGATCCGCATGACAGCAAATAGCAAATCTTGATATTGCAGATAAGTTTATCAAGCTATTCCTTGTGCCCTAGTTTGGAATCTTCATTCTGTTGTTCTAATTTATATGTTGCTTCAAGTGTTGAAACAAAGTTGTAAAGAGACACATTGATATTGTCTAATATAAACTACGATCTTGTTGTTGGGTTTTTCACCTCCAAGAGGGAGGTTTTCCCAGGGTACTATTGTGTTATGAGTGTTTATTGTGTTGATTTTATGTTATTGCTATCAGTCTGATCTAAAATTAACATGGTATCAGAGCAGGTTTGAATCGATTGTGATCAGATTGTGATAGCAGCTTTCCTACTTCATCTTCTACATGCAAATTCCAGCAGCCAAGATGGTGTACGGTCCGAAAGTTGAAGACAGACTTGAAGGAGCTTCGAATTTCACTTCATGGAAATTCAGAATCCTTGTTACCCTCGAAGAAAATGATCTTCTGGAGTTCGTGCAAGGAAGAGAACAGTTTGAACCTAAAGATCAAGAAGAGAAACTTCAGTTCAAGAAGAATGGAGTCAAAGCCAAAAAGATTCTAATTGACTCTATGAAAGATCATCTTGTTCCTATCATCTCCAAGATGTCTTCAGCCAGAGATATGCTCAAGACATTGGAAGGGATGTATGAGATCAACAACACAAGTAGAGCACTTGCATTGAGACAACAACTTCATCAAGTCAAGATGGCAAACGATGAATCAGTCATATACTCCTTCATGAAGATTTCAGAATTGAGAGATCAACTGAACGCCAGGGGAGATGAAGTTGTGGACAAGGGCCTTGTCATGCTAACGGTGAATGGCCTTCCTCACTCTTGGGAGCCATTTATCCAAGGCATAAGTGGGAGATCCAAATTTCCCAAGTTTGACCGCCTTCATGTTGATTGCATCCAAGAGGAATCAAGATTGGTTGCAAGAGGAATCATCAAAAGCTCCCATGGTGAAGACACTCATGTTCTTGCCTCTCAGTCCATCAAGAAGAAAGGAGGAAATTGGAAGAAAGGCAACTTCAAGAGGAATAGAGATCAAAGATCAGAATTTGCTCCTAATTCAAAGAAGAAGAAGAAAGACCTCTCCCACATTCAGTGCTTTAGATGTGACAAGTTTGGTCACTTCGCAAGAGATTGTTTGTCAAGGCCAAAGCAACAAGGGGGGAAGCGGAAGACAACTCCAATGAATTCCTCTTCATTTCAGCCCTATCAAGCAATGTCCCCACGGATAGTGATACCTGGTTGATTGATAGTGGAGCTTCTAGACACATCACCAGCTATCGGGAGCATCTTTCAGATTTGGTGGAGAGGGAGTCTAATCTCCAAGTGATCATTGGAGATGATGCACGCTATTCTGTGAAGAGGGTTCGATGCTACTTCTCTCAACCTTGATTCTGGAATCTCTCTTCATCTCAGCGATGTCTTGTTTGTGCCTTGAATCAGGAGGAATCTTATCTCCATTTCAGCTTTGGAGAATAAAGGTTATCAAGTAGCATTTTCAGAAGGAAGAGTTCTTGCATGGCCAAAGAAATCTAGCATCAAATCTGCTCGTGTGATTGAGAATCAGTATGAAAGTTTGTACAAGCTTTCCATTCATCCAGTTCAAGCGAGCTATGGCATCGAAGACTTGGACATCTACACTTCCGAACCCTTCCAACATTAGAGAAGATGGTTAAAGGGATGCCTAAACTTAGTCATGTTCATGATGATACATGTAAAAGTTGTTCTATGGATAAAAACACTAAAAGTTCCTTTCATAGTAGTAAAAGTAGGTCAAAAGAAATATTAGCACTTGTACATTTTGATTTATGTGGACCTATGTCTATTGCATCCCCAAGAGGATTTTTGTATTATGTAACCTTCATAGATGACTACTCTAGGAAAACTTGGATTTATTTCTTAAGGTCTAAAGAGTCTGATGAAGTCCTAGGTAGATTCAAAGAGTTTAAGGCTTTAGTAGAAAACTTATTTGGTAAAAGAATTAAAGTGTTAAGGTCTGATAATGGAGGTGAATACACCTTCGGTAGCTTTCATGATTTTTGTATTGAGGCAGGGATCAAGAGGGACTTATGTGTCCCTTACAACCCGTAGCAAAATGGGGTTGCAGAAAAAAAGAACACATCTATTGTTGAAGCTGCAAAAGCTATGATTCATTATCAAGATCTCCAAACTTTTCTATGGATAGAAGCTTCTAGAGCAGCTGTGTATGTCTAGAATACATGTCCTCATCGGATTCTGCTAAATATGACTCCGGAAGAAGCCTTTTCAGCGATCAAGCTTGATATCGGTCACTTGAGGATCTTTGGGTGTCCAATATACGTTCATGTGCCTAAAGATAAGAGGACCAAGTTGGAACCTTCTGGCAAGAGAGGAATATTTGTGGGCTACCGTGAAACCTCTAAAGCCTAGAAAATCTACATTCCAAGTCAGAGGTATATAGAGGTTAGCAAAGATCTTACATTTGAGGAAGATGTTGCATTCAGAAAATCCAAAGGTTCATGCATGGAGATGGATGATGAAGTTCATGAGAATCCTCAAGATATGGATATTGATCATGCTCTTGAGATTTTGAGGAAGTCTACCGAACCTATTGCAAATGATGATCCAATTGAACCTTTGGATCCTACTGATGGGCCTAGAGATATTGTCGTGAACTGAAAGAGACCACTTTGGGCAAGGAACACTATGCAGGAGGCAGATCAGTTTGCGGCTCCTAGAGGCACATTCAAAGAAAGTAAAAGACCACAGAGATACTCTAGCTATGTCGCATTGATGTGTAATCTTATTGAGACTGAACCTTCCAGTGTTGAGGAAGCTTCCAATCGGCAAGTATGTTAAGATGCCATGGATGAAGGATATCAATCCATCCTTAAGAATGATGTTTGGGACATTGTGCGTAGACCTAAGGGAAAGTCAGTTGTATCTTCCAAGTGGCTATTCAAGATTAAGCATGCAGCTGATGGAAGCATTGAGAAATACAAGGCTAGATTTGTGGCTCATGGCTTCTCTCATAAAGAAGGAAACCTTTGTTCCTGTTGCTCAATACACTTCCATCAGGACCATCATCGCCATTGCAACAGCTAAGGGATGGAAGCTACATCAAATGGATGTGAAGACAGCGTTTCCCAATGGAATAATTGAAGAAGAGGTTTACATTGAGCAACTTGAAGGCTTCGTGATTCATGGGAAGGAGTCTCATGTATGCAACTTCAAGAAAGCATTGTATGGTCTTAAACAAGCTCCCCGTGCATGGTATGAAAGAATTGACAGATACTTAGTAGGTTTGGGTTTCTGCAAGAATGATGCTGATCCGAAACTCTACTTCAAGGTATTCAATGCTGAAATGTTAATTTTGGTACTATATGTTGATGACTTATTTGTTACTAGGTAAGATCATCTCATCCTTAGATGCAAGAAGGAGCTGACTTCTGAATTTGAGATGAAGGACCTAGGACTCATGCATTTCTTTCTACGTTTGGAAGTATGGCAAAGGCCAAAGGAAATTATTCTGAGTCAAGGGAAATATACCATTGATATCTTGAAGAGGTTTGGAATATCAAATTGCAAGTCTATGCCTACACCTATGGAAACTAACTTGAAGAAGTTAAGTGAATCTGCAACTAGTTCAGATCTTGTGGATCCCACTATATACAGACAGTTGATCGGATCCTTGATGTATCTAGTTAACACTAGACCAAAAATTTCTTATGCAATGAGTGCACTTAGTCAGTTCATGAGTGAACCAAGGCAGATACATCTAGTTGCAGCCAAGCACATCTTGAGATACTTGCGTGGCATAGTTGGATATGGCTCAAAATATGCTTCCAGTGTGGACCTAAATCTAGAAGGCTATTCTAATTCTGATTGGGCAGGGAGTGTTACTGATTGGAAGAGCACCTCTGGTTGTTGTTTCAGTTTGGGATCTGCTATGATTTCCTAGTGTAGCAGGAAGTAGTTTTCAATAGCACTGAGCACCGCAGAGGCAGAATACATTGCAGCATGTGTGGCAACTCACGAAGCAATGTGGCTTCGGAAGCTTCTTGCAGGATTGTTTGGACAATCATTCGAGCCTACAGTTATTCATTGTGATAACCAAAGTAGTGTGAAGCTTTCTGTCAATCCAATGTTTCATGACAGATCAAAGCATGTGGAGATCAAGTATCACTATGTTATAGATATGGTGCAATGGAATACGATCCAATTGAGGTACATCAGCAATGATGATCAGACGGTTGATATTCTCACCAAGCCTCTTGCCCGAGTAAAGTTTGTGTACTTTCGAGAAAGGCTTGGAGTTGTGGAGAATGAAGCCCTAGCTGAAAGGGAGCCTCAACATCAGTGATTTCTTGAGATGTACTTTAATGCATTCTTCTCTGCGAGAGAAGTTTGAGGTGCAAGCCTGTTGACGTGTATTTTGTACACAATCATACACAGAATAAAATACCCAAAGGCATCTTATCCTCTCTTGAATAAAGTCGCTAACTGCTGAAGATATCGCAAGAAGGATCAGTTAGGATGACTCCAATGTTCTTTTTAGTAGGGTCTCTACGTGTGGATAAGCACCAGTAGTCGTTGTGATTGCTGTGTCATCAAGGGGCCTTACGTTGCCAAAGATTTTTTTTTAAAATAAACAAGCTTTTCAAAAAAAAATGCCAAAAGAGTAGGGTTTGCAAGAGGTCTAATCTAGTCTAACCCTAAGAATGACTTAATGTGGACAAGGCTTGGTGAGATTCTACCAACTTCAATATTGCCATAAAACAACTCAATTGAAATTGATGCGATCTTCTAAGGTAACAAATGATTTTTCAATACATCAAAGATCAAAGACACTACCACGAAGGTACATATCCAAAATACAACAACGATTGAAGGTTTAAGTAATTCTAGTATCTCCAGTCGACCACGCAAGGCGATCCTACAATCAGCAAAAAGCTAGTGGTTTGGAAAGCGAATCCTACCAAAGATCAAGTCCAACACTTTGTCCTTCGAATTAACACACTACTTTGATTGAGAATGATTCAAGAAAAATGAACAACCATGAAGATAACCAAGAGAATTGCAACAAAACACCATAACTTCAATATTTCATTGATCTCAAAGCCATCATGTACAACAATTGCTTGAATTCCTTTCTCAAAGCTCAATCTTGCTACAAAAAATAAATTACTTCTAAACTTTAATCTCTCTAATTTCTCCTTAATCTCTAATTTTTCTAGTTTCTAATTACAAAATGAAATGAAATGAGGGTATATATAGCATCCTCAATCACAATGAACGGTCCAGATCAAAAAGCAGATCAACGGCCAAGATTATGACACCTAAACCCTAATTAGGGTTTGTTACAAATAGCCTCCTTTTTACTGAACAATATTAAATGCATAGCCAAATATTAAATTTGGCACAAAAACCTAGGAGACATAGACCAATGACAATTAAGGTGCCACATCATCTATAACAACCTCTCATCTAGAATCTTATTCCCTTTCCAATGCTCCTTTTTAGCATATGCAATGAATCTTGATACGATTCCTTCGATTTCAGCAATTGGAATCTCGGGAAGATTCTTCATTCTTTCCTCCAAGTGGATGACCTGATCAAATGCCTTGAGAAGAGCAGCGTCCCATTCAGGTTCAAGTTCCTTAGTCTTCTCAATCAGGAGCATGGTAGCAAACATCTGGTCCTGTTGCTCATCTGTGATAACATTAGCATCCTTGCAAAAGATAACCTTAATTCTATCCTCCAATTCCTGCAAATCCACATCTGTCTCAACTTCGATCCTCCTGCCAAGAATGGTACGCAGTACCTCAAATACTCTGTCCTGGATCGGGTGGATAACCTCCTCAATATGGCTACATCTAGTACTGATGTCCTCGAAGAGAACTTCTTTCATCTGGAGTAAGGTTGACCACTGAAGTAAACTGTGAGGTCCTCCATCCATGATCTTTTCCTGCGCTAAGACCTTCCTTGATGTTTGTCTGATTACTTGCAAGACAGGAATGATAACATCTTTGGTATGAGCAAAAGCGGCTACCGTTATCATCAAGTTGTGGATGATCTCAAGAACCTGGATAGCCCTATGAATGGTCTTCATCATCCTTGTCGCAAATTCTACGGCAACTGTATGAGATTTGTCAATCCAAGTGCTCATAAGCTGGACCATACTCCTGAATCTCTCTGCCTCACCAATTGATTGAAGGGGAAGTGCCTGCACAGGAGATCTTGCTGGATCCTGACGTCCTAAAGGCTGATTGAGATGGCTGAAATATGTTCTCCATGCACCGACCTCTCTCTCAAGCTTTCTATTCTTCTCCATTTCTTCTCTAAGCTTGTCTTTCAAGGCCTCAAATGAATCGGTGGCATCATCCATCGTCTGTTCGGCTGTGGATGGACCTAGCTCAAATGTCTCTATATCATATTCCTCTGCTAGGATCTCACCTTCATACTTGTCCACTGCCGGTGTAGCTATCTGCAATTTTCTGGATCCAGTCTCATCTCTAATCATCTTGGACATCTTGGTAGCCTTCCTCTTTTCTGTCACTTCCTGGGAATGTCCGACAAGGCTCTCCAAATCAATTACATTGTCTTCGTCCTCAATCACGATCACCTTAGTTAATCTTTCCTTCAACCAATCTGGGATGGCAGATCTTGTCTCTTTAACCTGTATCTCCTTAATGCAATGTTTCTTCTTCTCTGGGAGGAGATGTTACCTTGTCATTGTTCTTGTCTTCATGTAGCTCATAATCTTGGAGAGATCCACTTGGTGACCTTTGAGGTGCCTGTCCTTCTTTATCATTCTGTACCATTGACTCCATAGACTCTTCTACTTCGAGTGTCCTCTTCTCTTGTCGAGAAGATGTGCCGGATGAGCGATCTCGGTTGGCCCCTTGCTTCTTCTTGGAAGATTCTCTCTTTTCAGGTCTCTCTTTCCTCTTCGAGCCTCTTGGATGGAGATTGCCTTCACTTGCACTTCGAAGGTTGCCTTCACTTGTATTTCTGGGATTAGGATTGCCTTCGCTTACACTAGCTCCACCTTCAGTTGGTTTCTCTTCCAAAGTGAAAGTCATAGCTATGCCTTGCTCTCTCAACTTCTGATGCTGCACATCAACCCATCTGCGAGTACAAGACAAGACTGGAGCCATCAAAGCATCTAGATCCACAACCGCGGGCTCATTCCAATCTAACCTCATTGTTTTGCTTTCTCGATCATAGGATGATTGGAGCTGTCTGCCACTGTCGTGAGCTTGGTCGGCCACTCTGTAAATCTTGCATTTCCTGATGAAATCCAAAGGCAATCTAGAATGCATCTTTCTTTTCACTTCAAGATCGTCTAAGAGATTCATCATAAAATCTTCTATCTGAAACTCATGCTTAAATTTCCTACCGACTGTCTCCTCTATATATCCATGTGGATCAAAGCTTTCTCTCAAAGCAAAGAATGAAAAAGAATACAAAGCTAACTCCTTCTCTGCGTCATCCATGGCTAAAGCATTAGGACATACCTCAACTGAATTGCCTAAGATGATAGGTACAGGAACTCCATTTCCATGTCTGTGTCTGAATGCCTTCGCATATGCTGCCAACTGTCTTGTTACCTCAAGTAACACTATTCTGTCTGTCGGATATCTCGGCAACATGTATGGAGGTGAAGGACATCCATGAACTCTAATATAAGTAAATTTCGGAAATTGGATAAACCAAGCATCGTACCTCTTCACTAGCTCCTGTGCATCCTGAGATAATCTATTGTGAATCCTGCCTTGCAACGTCCTTGTGATGTTCATCGTGAAGGTATCATTAACTAACTTGTAGTTGCTTCCTGGCGGATGATGCAAATGGACATAGGAATCACAAACTCTGACCTCGCCGGGTCCTCTCCCAATCACTCCTCTGTGAGGTAGTCCTGCATACTCAAAGCTCCTGATCAAGGCATATATGACGTATGAACTCATGTGGAAGGACTTGGTAGCCTTGAGTCTCCTCAACTGTACATCTAAGCAATGGCTAATCATTCTAGCCCAATGGATTGTTCCTTTTCCCTGAACTATCACCTGGATGAAGTAGAACATCCACTTCTCAAAGTAGAAGGCCTGAGGGGCACCTGTGACTCGGTTGAGCATTGTAATCAAATCTCTGTACTCCTCCTGGAAATCGATCCTATGTGGTGTGTTCGGGATCTTGCTCAGGCGAGGACGACTCTTGAGTAACCAGTTCTTGTTGATGATGCTTAGGCAAGCATCTGGATCATCTTCGTACATTGACCTGGCTCCTTCTATGCTTTTGTAGACCATATCTCTGTGCTCTGGAAGATGGAAAGCCTCACTTAGAGCTTCCTATGAAAGATAAGCTAAAGTGTTTCCTTCCTTAGACACGATCGTTCTGGACTGTGGATCATAATGACGAGCACACTCGATCATCAACTCATGGCACTGAACTGCTGGAGGGAAGCCGGCCGCCTTAATGATGCCACTCTCAATTATCCTCCTGGCGACAGGTGATGGCTTGCCAATGTAAGGGACTTCTCGAAACTTCTTCGTACTGAAGTTGCCCAAGTTGGTATCTCCAATGTTGCTCCATTTAGACACGATCTTGGTCTCCAGTTCTTCGTTCTTCTGATCTTCTTTCATGAGAGCTGGACGACTGGTGGATGCTCCCGCCTTCGGGGTCGCCATTGTATCACCTACACAACATTTCATAATAAGTAATAGATTTTGCAATGTATAACATAGATTAGATTAAAGATTAATTTTAGGAAACTTCATGATAAGTCTTTGAGTTATCATTTCCTAAAAAATGATTGAGCCATTGCAATTCAAAATTTCAAAATTCAAAATTTAAGGCTATGACGATCAAAATCCAAAATTAAAACAAGGAATCATATCACCATACCTCTCTTGAGATCTAACTCTAAGATGCAAAACAAGGAAATTCGCCTAGGCAAAAATCAAAATTTGAAGCTTTCAACGTGATTCCCTCAAGCGAACGTCCTCCTTAGCACCTTCGCCACCTTTGGGGGGGTCTTTGACGTGATGATAGCAAGTTCGCCTCACTTGAAACTAAGTTCGCACTCCCCTTTGATGATGTTTGGCACTTCTCCTTTATGAAATTCGCACTTCTCCTTTACTCTCCAAAATCGCATACAAAGGAAGTTTGAATGATGATTTGAAAATGAAATTTTCACCTTCCTTTATAGGCGCTTACCTCATTAATCCCCATAGGCCGACTTTGTAAATAAAGCGATTTAAAAACAAATTTTAATTTAAAAATTAAGGCCGACTTTGTAAATAATTGAGAATAAAACCCAAGCGCTCACCCCTTTTTAATTAATTAATTAATTAATTAATGCCTTCGTAATTAATTAATTCGATTTTTTTTTTTAAAGGCAAAAAATAATTAATTAAATATCCATGCGCAATTTTTAAATGCTATTAATTAAATATTCAAATTTTATCGATTTTTTAGCATTTAATAAAATTCAAAAAATGTGTTAGCGCCAAAATTTGGAGAGGTAAGGGTACAAACCATATCGCTCTGGTCCCTGGGAGAGGGACAGGAGCGAATTAGCACTTTAGTCTTGAATCTCTCGCCTTTTACGTTTAAAACCATCATCTATACGTTGAAACTGGCATTTTTGTTAGGAATCTCGAGCTTGATTGACTTGATTTCGTAGATGAATGCCCCTTGTGACCATTATCGCCCTGGTCCCTTGGTGAGGGACAGGAGCGAACTTGTATTTTCCTTGATCCTTGTTTCTTTGATCACCAATCTTCATCATGAGGCAAGCAACAACGTCATCCCTCCATTCCACGCTTACTTTATTCGTCCTTAACAAGGCATATTTGATGTTTGAAGGATTTTCGCCCTGGTCCCTTGGTGAGGGACAGGAGCGATCCTTGTGTTCTAGCCAAAATTCATCGTCTCCTAACCTTAGCTTCTTGTTTGTCGCCTTCCAAATGACATTTTCAACCTTATGCAACTTTGTTTTGATGTGATCCTTGGAAGAAAATGAGTGATTTTGTGAATATCGCCCTGGTCCTTGCCTGAAGGACAGGAGCGATCTTTGGTGTCTTGGGCTCATCTTTGTTCTTATCAACTTGCAATTGCCTTCACAATATAAAACGATGTCCTTTGGTCCTTCTTGAACACTTGAAACGTGATCAACATCCAAAACTTAAGCCTTTATAGAGATTTCGCTCTGGTCCCTGACTGAGGGACAGGAGCGAACTAGGGCATATAGTATAGATCCTTCATCTTTGGCGGTATTTGCAACTTTATTC
This sequence comes from Cryptomeria japonica, assembly GCF_030272615.1. NCBI lineage: Eukaryota > Viridiplantae > Streptophyta > Pinopsida > Cupressales > Cupressaceae > Cryptomeria > Cryptomeria japonica. The sequence continues at coordinate 242,159,585 of NC_081406.1, read as the reverse complement.
TTCGTCGAGACACCTCAAACGTCATTGCCACCTTGTACTTTGTCTTGGAGTGACTTGAACTTGAGTGGAAGGCAAGATAACTAACATTTCGCCCTGGTCCCTGGCTGAGGGACAGGAGCGAATTTTCATTTGCAAGCTCAATCACACTTTGCCAATATCCAAAAATATCTTCAACGGACTTGTTGTGCACCCTTTCATTCATCCTTGGCCTGGAGTTCGTTCTAACTTGGTGAGAAATTGGCCTAAGGGAGAAATCGCTCTGGTCCCTGGGAGAGGGACAGGAGCGCCTAGGCAAATATGAGCCTCCTTTTGGTGTCTTGCAATCTTCAATTTGTCTTCAACAGGTTCGTTACACCTTCCTTGCTTGCTTCAAACTCAAAACTTACTTAATCTTCGCCCAAATTTTCCCCTATGAGGAAATTCGCTCTGGTCCCTGGGAGAGGGACGGGAGCTACCATTAAGTTCGCCCTGGTCCTTCACTGAGGGACAGGAGCGATTTAGTTTCTAGGCCAAGTTTTCCTCATGTTTGCGCTTTCAAATTATATTCAACTGATAAAATGCACTTCCTTGGTTCTCCTCAAATCGTCAAATCGTTCAAATCCTGCAAGGACAAGGTAATGTTGGATTTTAAGCTTCGGTCCTTCAGTGAGGGACAGGAGCGATTTTTGCTCCTGGCACATTTCCATGTTTGCGAAATTCTTCAAATTATATTCAACGGAAAGAACATGCCTCCCTTTATCACTTCCAATCAAAAATTCATCTTGATCCTGCAAGGACAGTAAAATTTTGAGAAACAAGCTCCGGTCCTTCAGTGAGGGACAGGAGCGATTTTGCTTCCACAGGTCAAAATATCAAGATTTCAGGACTTCAATCACTTCACAAGGCAAAAACAAGTCATTTCCAATGCCCAGAATCAATTACCAAAATTCTCAAAATTTGGTCAAAATTACTCAATCGGACAAAAATCAAAATCTCATCATCAACACTTAGGCAAAAAAAATGGAGTTACGCTCGAAATTCCAACTGAAACTAGACTAATTTTCTTGACCTCTGGCGAATTCACTTCATTTCAAAACTGCATCCTACGGGAGGAAGCTCAAAAAAACTCTCAAGATGGACTGGACTCTGGCCCAAAAACACAGTAACGGAAACCCTAAGGCTTGACCCTAGCCCAGACAACTAACACACTACACCAAAACCCTAAAAAGCAAAGCGAAGAACAGGCAAAACGAGCAAAAAGAGGGGGTCCCCATTTTAATAGGGCGATGTGTGAAATGGTCACAACAAAGCCCTTGTTAATGCATTCTTCTTTGCGAGAGAAGTTTGAGGTGAAAGCCCTTGTTCCACCCTCTGCAAGTAGGTATGGTGGATCCACCCTCTGGGAGTACCCATGGTGGATGTCATAGGACAAATTCAATGACCTAGCACTTGTGTTTATTCACCCTATGCAAGTAGCTATAGTGAACGTCATGTTGAGATGACAACATCACGATTTCGTGATGAGCACTTGTGTTTATTTCTTTTTTTCATACATGGGAGTAGCCATGATGGACCCGCCCTCTGGGAGTAGCCATGGTGATTGTCACTCGGTGACTCGGATATTGAGGAGGACTCCTCCCTAGCTAAGAGGGAGTGTTGATGTTTGTAGCTAGGTCGGATTCTTTCTAGGGCCGACCTAGCCTATGGGTGACTAATCGGCCTATCGGCCTTAGTCACATTGATATACAAAATTAAAGTGTAACTTGTAAATTGAGTTGGCCCCATAATGGGCAATGAAACATGTGAATAGGGCTGACCCTATATCAAGCAATGTAACTTGTAATGTAATTGGTCCGACCCTATATTTGGGCGCCAAAATAAGATCATGTTATTGTTATTTGTGAAGCCAAACTAAGGTGTTTAAGGCGGCTAAGTTACATACATAATCAGAGTTTATGCAAGCATCAAACACAATTTTGATTACACACATTCAGTCAAGCGAATTATCTCTGCCTAAGATCAGCGAAGTTCTCCAGCAGCGAATCATCCTTCCAAGAGCAGTGAACTATCTTCTTGAGGTAGCGATTCATTCCTAGTAACAGCGAATTGTCTCAGGGGCAGCGAATCACATTCACAGTCAGCGAATTCACTCCTATGCTCTGCAAATGATCTGCATGACAGCAAATAGCAAATCTTGATATTGTAGATAAGTTTATCAAGCTATTCCGTGTGCCCTAGTTTGGAATCTTCATTCTGTTGTTCTGATTTATATGTTGCTCCAAGTGTCGAAGCAAAGTTGTAAAGAGACACACTAATATTGTCTAATATAAACTGAGATCTTGTTGCTGGGTTATTCACCTCCAAGAGGGAGGTTTTCCCAGGGTACTATTGTGTTCTGAGTGTTTATTGTGTTGATTTTTTGTTATTGCTATCAATCTGATCTAAAATTAACAAAGAGCAAAACCCTAAAATAGACAAACCAGGTTTCAAACTTAGCCAAATTTGCTCAAACAGCTTGCAAACTTGAACAAATTCATCCCAAAACACTTGCAAATGGAGGAGACCGAAGGGATTGCTGCAAAAAGACCCAGAGAAACACAACCAAAAGACCAAGAGGACCTAAAAAGTAGGGTGTCCCCATTTGGAGTGGGGCGATGTGTGAAAACGTCACAATAGGTGGCAGATATTACCTAGCAGCAGTGGAATTAATTTGATTAAAGATGGCCTACCCTCGTGAAATTATTTGGAAATCAATTTAAATACAATAAGTTGGACGACCTTCTTCATGGAAAGTTTAATTTGATATCATTTGGGGCCTAAAAGGAATGAACCAACCCCCTTAGAGTGATCACCCCCTTTGGGGAAATAAAATAAATTATTTATTCTCATATGTTGTCGACCTCCTTGGTAGGATCATCTCTCTTGGGTGAAGAGGCATGAAGATGGCATAAATGCAAGACGAGCTCAAGGTAAACAAGGCAAGCAATTAAATAAATATCTTTTAGAATTATAGCAAACTTTCAAGGAGATTTATAGAAGATTTTCAAGGACATTTATAGCAGATTTATAAGCAGTTTTACAAGCAGACTTCTAAGCAGATTTTATGAAGGAGATTTGGATGATTATCATGCTTTGAAGAAGCAATAATCACAAAGATGAAAGTTTTCTTCATTTGGAGGTTGGTGCCTCCTAATAGAAGAGATTGGTGTCTCTTGCTATGTTGGTACTTAGTAGTAAGGATTAGTGTCTTCAATGGGTTGGTGCCTATGATGATTTGTAAAGAGAATTTCATTGTTGACCAGATTTGGATATAAATCCAAGCAGTAATTTCTTTGTGGTTTTCTCCCGAAAGGGTTTCCACATAAATCTTGTGTCTCTTAGTTGGTAGATCTTATGTGATTGCTATTTTCATGGTTGTTGGATTTTAAAAAAATAAAAGTTTATCTTATACTGATTCACTGTGCTCATCAAATAAGAACCACATTTTTTTAATTTTTGCATGGATATTTGCAAGTTTTTTTACAGTAGTTTTTAACTAATCAAATACTGAAGAGTTACTAATTAGAAGAGAAAATAATAGTAAGACTTATGATCTCTACATGTACTGAATTTTAACAATTGATTGAGATGAACAGGGTTATTCCATAGTGAGAATATGTGTTGATAAATTATATGCTATATATGTAACACAAATAGTATATGAAAATAAAAGCGGAGTTAAAATTTGTTCAAACTAGAAGAAATACAAAGCAGGGGCATCAAACAGCCCTATCAAGTTCCACTAAGTGATCTAACTGTTGCGACAAACCCAGGGGTAATTGACCCTTATCCACAATATTCCAATTTAGCATTTGATCAGAAGCACATTTGGCTAGACAATCCGCTATCCCCTTCCACTCGCGAGGGATATGTGTAAAAGTAACAAAATCCAAGGACGCACACAAATTAAGAATCTGGTTAACAACCAAAACTAACTGCCAACTAACATCTGTAGAATGTTGCCAAGTCAACAAATGCACCACCACCTACGAATTTGATTGACAAATGAGCCTACTCCATCCAAGAGCACAAGCATGCTCCACAACGTATAAAATTGCAAGAGCCTCCATCAAATTATTAGTATGATGACCTTTATGAACAAAAAAAACAATTAAACAATCCCAAGCTATCTCTACCAACTCCACCAATTCCAACAGGACTAGGATTTCCCCACGAAGACCCACCCGTGTTGATTTTGAGAATGCCCTGCGGAGGAGGGCTCCACCGCCCCACCCTATTTATCTTCCGAAGAGGGTGTCTTCATCTATTTCTCATGAGCTGGCCTTGTCGAGAGGAAGATGGAGACGGTTGTAACAAATAACATCGCCAGGATCCACAACCTCCATCAAGTAACATTTTGCCAAAACAGTTTCTCCCAAAAAGTGGAGAATTTTCTACCACAAGTGGTGGACCCCCAACAGCACATCTTGAGAGATCTGACGATTCCTCTCCAATCAGATTTTGAATTTTCCATCTTTGAGTATTCCCTGCACTAAGTTTTTTTAAAATATAACATATCTCTCATACTCAATAGCTGCCGTGGCTCCAAGTGACCATAAAATATGCTTATCCTTGAATCATGCCTGGCAAACCAGGATGCTGGATTCATTTGAGGTGAACCTATAATAATTTCTAAGGTCAGCTCAAAGAATATTAGAAAGCCAACAACTGCTCAGGATCTCCACACAGTTTTCTCTAAGGTGTTGTTATCCCTAACCTGGTCTCTTTTCATGTTTTGACAAACAAGAGTAGAAGACTGGACTAGTAGAGTCCTCAAAGAAGGGTTTAAGTATGACTTGCTACCAATACATAATCTGCTATATGATTTTTATCAACCCTGGCACAATTTTAAAGTCATACTAGAATATGGTAAAATTTATAGTATGTATCAGCTGCACATATCTCTATGGTGTCTTGTTCAATAGTAACTATCACTCCAGTTCTACTTTGGGAATGCACTCATTTCTGTAAACCATGATATTTGCTGAAGATGCAGAATGAATTTCTGTTATTTTATGCTCTCTAGAAGTCTATATAGAACTAAAGAGCTTACAAAAACATCTGTGATGGTTTAGATATTGTGGAGAACAAAGAAAGCATCCTCTAGTGTCTGCTGTTATTTCAACATACACAGTAAGAACATTAAAACATATGGGCAACACTGGAAGGCCAACCTGGAACATTGATACTGGACCGCAACGAAAAATTTTCCGAAGCCGTCCATACATAGATAGCTCCTCATAAGTCATACCCATGTCTGCTTCATCCAACTGAAAAAAAAAGTTATTAGAGAAATGAAACGAGTTAATATTAATGTCTATGTACATCAACACGTGCGCTTACAAATAGGCAATCAAGCAGGAGAAAACTGTGTCAATCCTTCCACATGTAAAAGCACATATGCGAGAGAGAGAGAACCTGTGAGTAGTTTGAACGTATAGGCTCAAGTTCTGCAGTTGGTGGTGCAGCTTCAATTTCTGCTAGGGAGAGGTACCCAAGATTAACTGCAGCCCAGCGTAAAAACATTCTCAAATCTTGCTTGCTTACACTTCCTATTGGATTTATATCAGCAGAGCTGCAATCATACTGCACCAAGAACCACATTGAGAAGTTAATATTTTTAAAGAAAATATTGCATTCAGACATCAAGTTCTGTCTCTTTATGCCTTCACAATATTTAGCAGGGAATTTTGTTAGTTGTGGAGAGGTTACAAAAATTGATAATTTTTTAATTTACAAAATCCAACAATTTTAGGATGCAAGATTAAATAGACATCTTATCTGAGGTTTACCTTTGTTAAGTATCCACGAAGGCCTTCATCGACATTTGAACTCCCTAGTACAAGAAAAAAGCCAGATTTGCTTTGCACCCATGGCATAAGAGATGCAAATAGAAAGGCTATGACCATTCGCACACGAGCTTGAATATTTTGCAAAGCTAGATTTTCTGGATTGGTTCCTCCATCAACCTGTAAAAATGGATCCATAATAGTATAGTATTTTAGGTATTGTGCATCATGCTATGATCAGAATACAAACCTTTTACACTAAATAATAATTTGGATAAAATTTAAATATATAAAATCAAAAGATTGCATTGAATTTAAATTCATATAAGATGCAAAAAGAAATAAATTACAATGGATCTATAGTAATAGTAAGAACAGCCTAAACATGTTTAAGATGATGATTATACGATATAGAGAAAAGGCATGACTTGAAGATCTTGGCTTACAAAAAAAGGCCTATAAAGGCATTTGGATAAAATTAACCAGAAAACTAAGAAAACTTATTACATTAGTACTCAATACTTTTGATTAGCTTTTGATAGACTCATCTCCACTGCTCTAATTACTGTTATGCCTGCACCTGACCACATACCTGTTGACGTGTATTTTGTACACAATCATACACAGAATAAAATACCCAAAGGCATCTTATCTTCTCTTGAATAAAGTCGCTAACTGCTGAAGATTCGCAAGAAGGATCAGTTAGGATGACTCCAATGTTCTTGTAAGTAGGGTCTCTACGTGTGGATAAGCACCAGTGGTCGTTGTGATTGCTGTGTCATCAAGGGGCCTTACGTTGCCGAAGATTTTGCTGAACTAAACAAGCTTCTTCAAAAAATAACAAAAGGATAGGGTTTGCAAGAGGTCTAATCTAGTCTAACCCTAAGAATGACTTAATGTGGACAAGGCTTGGTGAGATTCTACCAACTTCAATTTTGCCATAAGCTAACAACTCAATTGAAATTGATGCGATCTTCTAAGGTAACAAATGATTTTCAATACATCAAAGATCAAAGACACTACCACGAAGGTACATATCCAAGATACAACAACGATTGAAGGTTAAGTGATTCAAGTATTCTCCAGTCGACCACGCAAGGCGTTCCTACAATCAGCAAGAAGCTAGTGGTTTGGAAAGCGAATCCTACCAAAGATCAAGTCCAACACTTTGTCCTTCGAATTAACACACTACTTTGACTGAGAATGATTCAAGAAAATTGAACAACCATGAAGATAACCAAGAGAATTGCAACAAAACACCATAACTTCAATATTTCATTGATCTCAAAGCCATCATATACAACAATTGTTTGAATTCTTTCTTCAAAGCTCAATCTTGCTACAAAAGTTAAATTGCTTCTAAACTCTAATCTCTCTAATGATTTCTAACTCTCTCTGATAATAATCTAATGACAAAATGAAATGAAATGAGGGTATAAATAGCATCCTCAATTACAATGAATGGTCCAGATCAAAAGCAGATCAACGGTCAAGATCATGACACCTAAACCCTAATTAGGGTTTGTTACAAATAGCCTCCTTTTTACTGAACAATATTAAATGCATAGCCAAATATTAAATTTGGCACAAAAACCTAGGAGACATAGACCAATGACAATTAAGGTGCCATGTCATCTATAACAACCTCTCATCTAGAATCTTATTCCCTTTCCAATGCTCCTTTTTAGCATATGCAATGAATCTTGACACGATTCCTTCGATCTCAGCAATTGGAATCTCGGGAAGATTCTTCATTCTTTCTTCCAAGTGGATGACCTGATCAAATGCCTCTAGAAGAGCAGCGTCCCATCCAGGTTCAAGTTCCTTAGTCTTTTCAATCAGGAGCATGGTAGCAAACATCTAGTCCTGTTGCTCATCTGTGATATTAGTGTCCTTGCAAAAGATGACCTTGATTCTATCCTCCAATTCCTGCAAATCCACATCTGTCTCAACTTCGATCCTACTGCCAAGAATGGTACGAAGTACCTCAAATACTCTATCCTGGATCGGGTTGATCACCTCCTCAACATGGCTACATCTAGTACTGATGTCCTCAAAGAGAACACTCTTCATCTGGAGTAAGGTTGACCACTGAAGCAAACTGTGAGGTCCTCCATCCATGATCTTTTCCTGCGCTAAGACCTTTCTTGATGTTTGCCTGATTACTTTCAAGACAGGAATGATAACATCTTTGGTATGAGCAAAAGCGGCTACCGTTATCATCAAGTTGTGGATGATCTCAAGGATCTGGATAGCTCTATGAATAGTCTTCATCATCCTTGTCGCAAATTCTATGGCAACTGTATGAGATTTGTCCATCCAAGTACTCATACGCTGGACCATACTCCTGAATCTCTCTGCCTCATTAATTGATTGAAGGGGAAGTGCCTGTACGGGTGATCTTGCTGGATCCTGACGTCCTAAAGGCTCATTAAGATGGCTGAAATATGTTCTCCATGCACCGACCTCTCTCTCAAGCTTTCTATTCTTCTCCATTTCCTCTCTAAGCTTGTCTTTCAAGGCTTCAAATGAGTCGGTGGCATCATCCATTGTCTGTTCGGCTGTGGATGGACCTAGCTCAAATGTCTCTATATCATATTCCTCTGCTAGAATCTCCCCTTCATACTTGTCCACTGCCGGTGTAGCTATCTGTAATTTTCTGGATCCAGTCTCATCTCTAATCATCTTGGACATTTTGGTAGCCTTCCTCTTTTCTATCACTTCCTGAGAACGTCCAACAAGGCTCTCCAAATCAATTACATTATCTTCTTCCTCAATCACGATCACCTTAGTTAATCTTTCCTTCAACCAATCTGGGATGGCCGATCTTGTCTCTTTAACCTGTATCTCCTTATGCAATGTTTCTTCTTCTCTGGGAGGAGATGTTATTTCATTATCTTCTCTATCTTCATGTAGCTCATAATCTTGGAGAGATCCATCTGGTGACCCTTGCGGTGCCTGTCCTTCTTCCTGCCTATCATTCTGTACCATCGACTCCATAGATTCTTCCACTTCAAGTGTCCTTTTCTCTGGTCAAGAAGATGTGCCGGATGAACGATCTCGGTTGGCCCCTTGCTGCTTCTTGGAAGATTCTCTCTTTTCAGGGCTCTCTTTCCTCTTCGAACCTCTTGGATGGAGATTGCCTTCACTTGCACTTCGAAGGTTGCCTTCACTTGTATTTCTGGGATTAGGATTGCCTTCGCTTACACTAGCTCCACCTTCGGCTGGCTTCTCTTCCAAAGTGAAAGTCATAGCTATGCCTTGCTCTCTCAACTTCTGATGCTGCACATCGACCCATCTGTGAGTACAAGACAAGACTGGAGCCATCAAAGCATCTAGATCCACGACCTCAGGCTCATTCCAATCTAACCTTATTGATTTTTCTTTCTCGATCATAGGATGACTGGAGATGTCTGCCACTGTCCTGAGCTTGGTCGGCCACTCTGTAAATCTTGCATTTCCTGATGAAATCCAAAGGCAATCTAGAATGCATCTTTCTTTTCACTTCAAGATCGTCTAAGAGATTCATCATAAAATCTTCTATCTGAAACTCATGCTTAAACTTCCTACCGACTGTCTCCTCTATATATCCATGTGGATCAAAGCTTTCTCTCAAAGCAAAGAATGAAAAAGAATACAAAGCTAACTCCTTCTCTGCGTCATCCATGGCTAAAGCATTAGGACATACCTCAACTGAATTGCCCAAAATGATAGGTACCGGAATTCCATTTCCGTGTCTATGTCTGAATGCCTTCGCATATGCTACCAACTGTCTTGTTACTTCAAGTAACACAATTCTGTCTGTCGGATATCTCGGCAACATGTATGGAGGTGAAGGACATCCATGAACTCTGATATAAGTAAACTTCAAAAATTGGATAAACCAAGCACCGTACCTCTTCACTAGTTCCTGTGCATCCTGAGATAATCTGTTGTGAATCCCACCTTGCAACGTCCTTGTGATGTTCATCGTGAAGGTATCATTAACTAACTTGTAGTTGCTTCCTGGCAGATGATGCAAGTGGACATAGGAATCACAAACTCTGACCTCGCCGGGTCCTCTTCCAATCACTCCTCTGTGAGGTAGTCCTGCGTACTCAAAGCTCCTGATCAAGGCATATATGACGTATGAACTCATGTGGAAGGACTTGGTAGCCTTGAGTCTCCTCAACTGTACGTCCAAGCAATGGCTAATCATCCTAGCCCAATGAATCGTTCCTTTTCCCTGAACTATCACCTGGATGAAGTAGAACATCCACTTCTCAAAGTAGAAGGCCTGAGGGGCTCCTGTAACTCGGTTGAGCATTGTAATCAAATCTCTGTACTCCTCCTGGAAATCAATCCTATGTGGTGTGTTCAGGATCTTGCTCAGGCGGGGACGACTCTTGAGTAACCAGTTCTTGTTGATGATGCTTAGGCAAGCATCTGGATCATCTTCGTACATTGATCTGGCTCCTTCTATGCTCTTGTAGACCATATCTCTGTGTTCTGGAAGATGGAAAGCCTCACTTATAGCTTCTTCTGAAAGATAAGCTAAAGTGTTTCCCTCATTGGACACGATCGTTCTGGACTAAGGATCATAATGATGAGCACACTCGATCATCAACTCATGACACTGTACTGCTGGAGGGAAACCGGCCGCCTTAATGATGCCACTTTCAATTATCCTTCGAGCGACAGGTGATGGCTTGCCAATGTAGGGGACCTCTCGAAACTTCTTCGTGCTGAAGTTGCCCAAATTGGTATCTCCAATGTTGCTCCACTTCGACACGATCTTGGTCTCCACTTCTTCAGTCTTTTGATCTTCCTTCATGAGAGCTGGACGGCTGGTGGATGCTCCCGCCTTCAGGGTCGCCATACCTACACAACATTTCATAATAAGTAACTAGATTTTGCAATATATAACATAGATTAGATTAATTTTAGGAAACCTCATGATAAGTCCTTGAGTTATCATTTCCTAAAAAACAATTGAGCTATTGGAATTCAAAATTTCAAAATTCACAATTTTAAGGCTATGACGATCAAAATTTTAAAATTAAAACAAGGGAGTCACATCGCCATACCTTACTTGAGAGTTAACTCAAAAATGCAAAATAAAGAGAATTGCCTAGGCAAAAATCGATGCTTGATGGCTTTTAACGTGATCTCTCTTTAAATGAACGATCCTTTTAGCAATTTCGCCACCCTTGAGTCTTTGAAGTAGCTTTGGCAAGTTCGCTCAACTCTAATCTCAAGTTCACACTCCTTTGGATAATATTCGCACCTTGCTTGGAATGGAAATTTGCACCACTTTGTCTTCTCCAAAATCGCATATGAAAGATGATAAAATGATAATTTGAAAATGAAATAAACACCTCCCTTTATAGGCGCTTACCCTTACAACTACCTCAAGGCCGACTTTGCAAAATAAGGCAATTTTAAAACAATTTTAAATAAAACCAAAGGCCGACTTTGTAGGAATTTAAATCCAAGCGCTCCAATTCGGTTTTTAATTAAATTAATAATTAATTAATTAATGCCTTCGCTTTTTAATAAATTCGATTTTTTAAATAGACAAAAATTAATTAATTAAATGCTTTGCGTTATTTTTTTAAATGCTATCAATTGAATATTCCAATTTATCGATTTTTCTAGCATTTAATAAAATTCAAAAAAAATGTTTGTTAGCGCCAAATTTGGAAGAGGTAAGGGCACAAACCATTATCGCCCTGGTCCCTGACTAAGGGACAGGAGCGAACTATCCTTTTAGTCTTGATTCTTTTGCCTTTGACTTTCAAAACCTCCATCTTCACGTTTAAACTGGCATGTTTGCTGGGAATTTCAAACTTGATTAACTTGATTTTGTGGATGAGTGCCTTTTGTGACTAATATCGCCCTGGTCCCTTGGTGAGGGACAGGAGCGAACCTTATGTTTTCTCCTTGATCCTAGCTTCTTTGATTGTCAATCTTCATCATGTAGCAAGCAATGATGTTACCCTTTCACTTCATGCATATTCTACTTGTCGTTAACAAAGCATATTCGATGTTTGGAGGATTATCGCCCTGGTCCCTTGGCGAGGGACAGGAGCGAACCTTGTATCTTAGCCTAAATTTGTCGTTTTGTAACCTTTGTTTCTTGTTCATCGCCTTCCAAACGATATCTTCGACCTTGTGTACCCTGGCTTTGTCATGATTTTGAAGGAAAATAAGTGGTTTAATGAAAATCGCCCTGGTCCTTGCCTGAAGGACAGGAGTGAACTTAGCTTCTTGGTTCAATTTGATCACCCTTTGACGTTTAACTTATTCTCATATCATCTTCTCAAGACACCTTAAACCCTGTGCAACCTTGTACGTCCTTGACTTGGCGTGAATTTTGAAGGAAAAGGCCAATATAATGAATATCACCCTGGTCCCTGATTGAGGGACAGGAGCGAATTTGAGCATTTGGTGCAAATCCTTCATCTTTGCGACCTTTGATACTTCTTTCTTCATCAAGACACCTCAAAATGTCCTTACCACCTTACACCTTGACTTGGAGTGACTTGGACTTGGGTAGAAAGCAAGATAACTACTATTTTGCCCTGGTCCCTGGCTGAGGGACAGGAGCGAACTTGATGTTCTAGGCTCAATCACACTTTGCTAACTTCCAAATTTATCTTCAATGGACTCGTAGTACCCCCTTTCCTTCATCTTTGGCCTGGAGTTCATTCAAACTTGGCGAGAAATTGACCTAAGGCAAAAATCGCTCTGGTCCCTGACTGAGGGACAGGAGCGCCTAGGCCAATTTGAGTCTCCTGTTGATGTCTTGTAATCTTCAATTTGTCTTCAACGGATTCATTTCACCCTCCTTTCTTGCCTCAAACTTAATGTTCACTTGATCTTTGCCCAAAACATGCCTCATGAGGAATTTCGCTCTGGTCCCTAGGAGAGGGACGGGAGCTACCACTGAATTTCGCCCTGGTCCCTGACTGAGGGACAGGAGCGATTTTGCTTCAAAGTCATGTTTTCCTCATGTTTGTGCTTTCAAATTATATTCAACTGATGAAGTGCACTTCCTTGGTTCTCCTCAAATCGTCAAATTGTTCAAATCCTGCAAGGACAAGGCAAAGTTTGATTTTGAGCTTCGGTCCTTCACTGAGGGACAGGAGAGATTTTTGCTCCTGGCACATTTCCATGCTTGTGAAATTCTTCGAATTATATTCAACGGAAAGATCATGCTTCCCTTTATCACTTCCAATTCGAAATTTGTCTTGATCCTGCAGAGACAGTAAAATTTTGAGAAACGAGCTTCGGTCCTTCACTGAGGGACAGGAGCGATTTTGCTCCTACAGGCCAAAATATCAAGATTTTGGGATTTTAATCACTTCACAAGGCAAAAATAAGTCATTTCCAATGCCCGGGATCAAATATCAAAATTCTCAAAATTTGGTCAAAATTACTCAATCGGACAAAAATCAAAAATCTCATCATTCAACACTTAGACAAATTTAGACTTTCATTCAAAATTCCAATTGAAACTAGACCAACTCACTTAACCTCTGTCGAATTCACTTTATTCAAAATTGCATCCTACGAGAGGAAGCTCAAAAAGCTCTCAAGATTGACTGAATACTGGCCTGAAAACGCAGTAACGGAAACCCTAAGGCTTGACCCTAATCCAGACAACTAACATACTACCAAAACCCTAAAAAAGCAAAGCGAAAGGCGAGCAAAAACGAACAAAAAGAGGGGGTCCCCATTTTAATGGGGCGATGTGTGAAATGGTCACAACAATAACCTAATCCAGTCAGCAAATCTCTCTGTTGATTCCTTATGCTTTATTTTATATCCATGCCTTATTTTCTATTCCCACATCTGTAATGTCCCCTTTTATTTGGCAAAGAAATATAATTAAATAATTTAATTATGTTTTAATTATTTAATAAGGTCATTAACTCCTAAGTTTTAAGTGACCATTTGTTATGTCAATGAGGGCCACTTTATTATTTCCCAAGTTAAAAGTTTAAAATTAAAATAAAGAGAAATATGAAGAGAAAGGGAAGTTGAAGAGGCTAATTCGAAGACTTATTCAGAAGGTTATAAAAAAACAGTGAGAAGCTCATTTGTGGCATGTTGAGTTTATTCTTTCTCTTGGATTGAAACCTTCATGGTTCTGGAGATTAGAACTTGTTCCATCTCAGCCTCTTGGAGGATGCAAACCATCTTGGGAAGGCCAGTTTTGGGGGTAAGAGATTCCTCCCTAGCTGGTGATTAGTGGGGTTATTCAGACATCACATCTGGAGTTCAACGATCGAGATTTGAAGATTTTATGAAGTCTCTTTCAGAGATAAGATTTCTAGAGGTTGGAGTTTAATTTGAATTGACAGATTTTACTGCTGCATTCTCCCTATTTTTCATACTTCTGATATTAATGTTGCCATTCTTTCTGTGTAAATGATCCTGCCGTGTATTTGCTGAGAGATGCTGAATACTTTTAGTGTTAATAAGCTGAATATTTTTGGGCTTTTGCTATCATTGGGTTGAAAGTTTGGGTCAGTTTCTAAGTGGGATCTTGCAACATCTGGTATAGAACATAAAATGGCTGATTTAGAAATCAACTTATGCAGCTCCAATATTACATGGCTAGAGAATCCACGAATAGTGCTCGAAGGAATTGAATGAAGGATGGAGGCACACCCTCTTAACTTTCATCTCGGTACTGCAAAGAAAAAGTAGAAATCAAAAAAGAAGTTTAGCCCTTGAAAATCCTCAAATCAAAGCCATCTTTCAAGCTCATATCCTACAGGTCTTTTTTCTACTCACTGTATTGCTGGTTGTGACACCAAAAAGATAATGAAGACAGTGATTCTTGAGAAACTGCTAGACTATGAGAAAGAGATTTCTGTGGGGCAGTGTGTTTAGATGCTTTTGGTATAGTCTTGAAATACATGAAAAATAACAAAACCCCCAGCACTGATGGTATACCACTAGAATTTTATACAAAGTATTGGAATAGATTTAGTGCAAATGTACCAAGATGGACTCAACAACTGTAAAATTGAATAGCTTAGTAATGATTTGATAAAACTCTCTCCCAATCTCTAAATACTCCAAAAATAGTGTATGTCAGATGTTGGAGACTTTTCTTTCTTTAATATGTTATACAAAACTTTGGAAAAAATGCATACTTGCCATTATTATCATTGCCGTCACATTTGAACTTTCTTCTCCTAATATACTGATCAAAGTTCAATCTAGTCACAGTTTAACTTGAGAAACAAATAATGCAAACCCATACAGTTTAAAGCAAATCCAATTAAGTGTATATGGCAGAAATTGAAGACTGTGGAGAATAAGAGAACAAATGGAAATTGCAAAATAGCAAGAACATGACAAGGAGTTCCTATGACGGTTAATAATTCATTTTCATTGTTTATATGCTACTTAAAAATATGGCCATATCGTGGAGGAAGAGACAACACTTAAAAATATCTTGGTATTTTCCTTGTTTATTGGTTGTATAGTGGTCTGCAGAGAACTTCTTTCAAAAGTTTCTACTAGATTTATTTTACCCTACCTATGATGGGGTTTGAATTAATTGTTTGTATGGTATGCAATAAAATATTATATTTGTTTAAGGCCATAGTATGTCATACAATTGAATATTTTATTCATTTTGGAAAAGGCCGTATGGTATGAGTGAGAATAACTGGATGATTATAAAATTGAATATATTACTTACCTGAAAGCCATACAATGGAGCATTCCTTAGTCTGCCATACAGTAGAAATCAGGACATTTAAAATTCTAATTTATATTCTCCTTGGCAACCTGTTGACGTGTATTTTGTACACAATCATACACAGAATAAAATACCGACAGGCATCTTATCCTCTCTTGAGAAAATAGTCTCTAACTGCTGAAGATCTGCAAAAAGGATCAGTTAGATGGACTCCAAGGTTCTTTTAGTGGGGTCTCCACGTGTGGACAAGCTTTTTAGTGGTATGATGTGATTTGCTGTTTCCTTCAAGGCGTCTTACGGATTCAAAAGCTCGAAGATTTTACTAAACTAAAGGAACTTTCAAAAAATGGAAAAAGGACAGGGTTTAAGGAAGTCTAATCTAGCCTAACCCTATGAACGACTTAGCATGAATGAGATTTGGCAAGATTCAACCAACTTCAATTTTGCCATAAGATAACAACTCAATTGAAATTAGTGCGATCTTCTAAGGTAATAATGGTATTCAATGCATCAAAGACCAAGGACACTACTACGAAGGTACATATCCTAGATACGAAAATGCTTGAAGGTTAAGGACTCAAAATGTTTTCCAGTCGACCACACAAGGCGTTCCTACAATCAGCAAGAAGCTAGTGGTTTGGATTGCGAATCCTACCAAATATCAAATCTCACACTTAGTCTTTCAAATTAACAAACTACTTCGATTGAGCGTGATTCAAGTACATCCAACAACCATGAAGATAACTCAAGAAACTTGCAACAAAACACCATAACTTCAATATTTTATTGATTTCCAAGTCATCATATACAACAATTGCTTGAATTTCTCTCTTCAAGACTCAATCTTGCTACAAAATAAAAATTGCTTCTAACTCTAATCTCTCTATTACATCAACTATTATCTCTCACACTATTCACTATTTTTCTATATTACCAAATGAAATGGAAAATGGGGGTATAAATAGCTTCCCCAGTTACAATGAAAGGTCCAGATTG
This sequence comes from Cryptomeria japonica, assembly GCF_030272615.1. Classification (NCBI taxonomy): domain Eukaryota; kingdom Viridiplantae; phylum Streptophyta; class Pinopsida; order Cupressales; family Cupressaceae; genus Cryptomeria; species Cryptomeria japonica. Next base: position 242,143,079 of record NC_081406.1, on the reverse strand, counting down.
AAAGTAAATCAATGGACAAGATCATGACACCTAAACCCTAATTAGGGTTTGTTACAAATGACCTCCTTTTTACTGAACAACATTAAATACATAGCCAAATATTAAATTTGGCACAAAAATCTAGGAGGTATCAACCAATGAGAAATAAGATGTCATGTCATCTGTAACAACCTTTCATCTAGAATCTTATTCCCTCTCCAATTCTCTTTCTTAGCATATGCAATGAATTTTGTCACGATTCCTTCGATTTCTGTGCTTGGAATCTCGGGAAGATTCTTGATACTCTCTTCTAAGTGGATAACCTGATCAAATGCATCTAGAAGAGCTGTGTCCCAAGTAGGTTCAAGTTCCTTTGTTCTATCAATCAGGAGCATGGTGGCATACATCTGATCATACTGCTCATCTGTAACATCTGCGTCCTTGCGAAAGATGATCTTGATTCTATCCTCAAATTCTTGTAAATCCACATCTGTCTCGACCTCGATCCTTCTGCCAAGAATGGTACGAAGTACCTCAAATACTCTGTCCTGGATCGGATTGATCACCTCCTCAACTTGACCACATCTAACACTGATGTCCTCAAAGAGAACACTCTTTATATGGAGTAAGGTTGACCACTGAAACAAACTGTGAGAATCACCTTCTAAGATCTTCTCTTGTGCTAAAATTCTTCTGGATGTGTGTCTTATAACTTTCAAGACAGGGATGACAACGTCCTTGGTATGGGCAAATGCAGCTACTGTTGCCATCAATCTGTGAATAATCTCAAGAACTTGGATAGCCTGGTGGGTGATCTTCGACATCCTTGTAACAAACTCAATGGCCACCGTGTGAGATCTATCCATCCAACCACATGTACGCTGGACCAGGTTCCTGAATCTTTCTGCTTCATTGATTGATTGAAGGGGCAATGCCTGCAATGGTGATCTGACTGGATCCTGACGTCCCAAAGGTTCATTGATGTGACTGAAATACGTCCTCCATGCACCGACCTCTCTCTCAAGCTTTCTATTCTTTTCCACTTCTTCTCTAAGCTTGTCCTTCAATGCCTCAAATGTGTCGGTGGCATCATCTAAAGTCTGCTCTGCTGTGGAAGGTCCTAACTCAATAGTCTGTATATGATAGTCCTCTGCTAGGATCTCACCCTCATATTTGTCTGTTGCCGGTGTAGCTATCTGCAATTTTCTAGATCCAGTCTCATCTCGAATCATCTTGGACATCTTTGTAGCCTTCTTCTTCTCTGCTGTCATATGTGAACGTCCTACGAGGCTCTCTAAATCAATTGCACTGTCCTCGTCCTCAATTACGATCACCTTAGTCAATCTTTCCTTCAACCAATCTGGGATATTTGATCTTGTCTCTTGAACTTGAATCTCTTTATGTACTATTTCTTCTTGTCTGGGAGGAGATGTTACTTCATTATCATTATCTAAATCATAGTCTTGGAGAGATCCATCGGATGAAACATGCTGTGCCTGTCCTTCCTCCTGTCTGTCATTCTGTACCATCGATTCCATGGACTCTTCCACTCGAACTGTTCTATCCTCTAGCCTGGAAGAAGTACCTGGTGTTTGATCTTTGTTGGCACCTTGCTTTTTCTTGGAAGGCTCTTTCTTTTCTGATCTTTCCTTTCTCTTCGAACCTCTCGAATGGAGATTGCCCTCACTGGCACATCGAAGGTTACCTTCACCTGAATTCCTAGGATTAGGATTGCCTTCACTAACACTGGCTCCACCTTCGGCTGGCTTTTCTTCCAAAGTAAAAGACATGGCTATGCCCTGTTCTCTCAACTTCTGATGCTGAACGTCTACCCATCTGCGAGTACAAGACAAGACTGGTGCCATCAAATCATCTAAATCCACGGCCTCGGGCTCATTCCAATTCAAACTTATTGTCTTGCTTTCTCTATCATATGAAGATTGGATGTGCCTGCCGTTGTCCTGAGCTTGGTCGGCTACTCTGTAAATCTTACATTTCCTGATGAAATCCAAAGGCAATCTAGAATGTATCTTTCGTTTCACTTCGAGATCATCTAGGAGATTCATCATAAAATCTTCAATTTGGTACTCATGTCTAAATCTTCTACCGACCGTCTCCTCTAAATGTCCATGTGGATCAAAACTATTCCTCCAAGCAAAAGATGAAAAAGGATACAAGGCTAACTCCTTCTCTGCGTCATCCATGGCTAAGACATTAGGACATACCTCAACTGAATTACCCAAAATAATAGGTACCTGAACTCCATTCTGATGTCTGTGTCTGAATGCCTTCACATATGCTGCCAACTGCCTTGTTACTTCAAGTAACACAATTCTATCTGTCGGGTACCTCGGCAACATGTATGGAGGTAAAGGACATCCATGCACTCTAATGTAAGTGAACTTGGGAAACTGAATGAACCAAGCACCGTACCTCTTGATTAACTCCTGGGCATCCTGAGATAATCTGTTGTGAATCCCTCCTTGCAACGTCCTTGTGATGTTCATCATGAAAGTATCATTGACTAACTTGTAGTTCTTCCCTGGTGGATGATGCAAGTAGGTATAGGATTCACAAACTCTGACCTCGCCGGGTCCTCTTCCAATCACTCCTCTGTGAGGTAGTCCTGCGTACTCAACGCTCCTGATTAAGGCATAGATGACGTATGAACTCATGTGGAAGGACTTAGTAGCCCTGAGTCTTCTCAACTGTACGTCCAAGCAATGGCTAATTATCCTAGCCCAATGTATTGTACCCTTTCCTTGAACAATCACCTGGATGAAGTAAAACATCCATTTCTCAAAATAGAAGGCATGAGGTGCTCCTGTAACTCTGTTGAGCATGGTGATCAAATCTCTGTACTCCTCTTGGAAATCAATCCTGTGTGGTGTGTTCGGTACTTTGCTCAGACGGGGACGACTCTTAAGTAGCCAGTTCTTGTTGATTATGCTTAGGCAAGCATCTGGATCATCATCGTACACTGATCTGGCTCCTTCAATGCTCTTGTATATCATGTCCCTGTGCTCTGGAAGATGGAAGGTTTCGCTTATGGCTTCCTCTGAAAGGTACGCCAAAGTGTTTCCCTCATTGGACACAATTGTCCTGGACTGTGGATTGTAGTGACGGGCACACTCGATCATCAACTCGTGGCACTGAATGGCTGGAGGAAAACCGGCCGCCTTAATGATGCCACTCTCTATTATTCTCCGGGCGACAGGTGATGGCTTGCCGATGTAAGGGACCTCTCGGAACTTCTTTGTGCTAAAGTTCCCCAAGTTGGTATCTCCAATGTTGCTCCATTTAGACACGATCTTGGTCTCCACTTCTTCGGTCTTCTGATCTTCTTTCATGAGAGCCGAGCGACTGGGGGATGCTCCCGCCTTTGGGGTCGCCATACCTACACAACATTCCATTATAAGAAATAGATTTTGCAATAAATAACGTAAATAAGAGAGATAAATTTTAGGAAACCTCATGATAAGTCTCTAGAGTTATCATTTCCTAAAATACAACGATTGAGCTAAGAGATTTAAAATTCAAAATTTCAAAATTTGAAATATGACGATGAATGAATAAAGCAATAACAATTAAATCGCCATACCTCGATAGAGAGCTAACTCTAGAATGCAAAAACAAAATTTGCCTAGGCAAAATTGAGGTATAAGATAATCTTCAATATGATCTCCTCAAAATTGACTTCGCCACCTCTGGAGAGAATGTGATCTTCAATTATCGCCTTGGACGTGGTTTCAAATGGATCTTCAAACTCGCCTTGGTGTGGTCTTCAAATTCGCCTTGGACGTGGTTTCAAATGGATCTTCAAACTCGCCTTGGTGTGGTCTTCAAATTCGCACCACCCTTGGTCTTCAACGTAATTCGCACTCTATATTAGCGCCACCTTTGGTTTGAAATCGCACCACCTTTAGATAACTTAGCGCGCCACCCTTGGTTGAATGAAACTCGCACCACCTTTGAAGTGTCTACGCCACCTTGGATAATATTCGCACTATATTCGCCTCTTTCAATTCGCATGAAGGAAGGTAAAATAATGATGTAGAAAAATGATAATTCCACTCCCCTTATATAGCGCGTTCATCCTTCACCCCTTAGGCCGACTTGATAAAAATAAAACCATTTTTTAAATGATTTGCAATGAAATGACAAGGCCGACCTTCTTAAATGAGCGCTTGAAATCGATTTTTTTATTAATTAAATAATTAACTATTAATGCCTTGCGTTTTTTAAATGAGAATTTCGATTTTTAATAAAGGCAAAAAAAATAATTAATAAGAGATAACGCCATATTAAATGCCAAATAAAAATGGATTTTCAATTTTTAAATCGATTTAGCATTTAAGGAAATTTGAATTGTTTAATTTGGCGCCAAAAATATGAAAATAAAGGGACGTACCTCATCGCTCTGGTCCCTTGGAGAGGGACAGGAGCGATTCACCATCTTTGGCATGATTCTTGCGTTTTCAACGTTCAACTCCTTCATTTCCACGTCCCAAATCGATCATCTGGTGGTCCTTCGAATTTGAATTTCTTTCTTGTGCGAGCAAGTGCATCTTATGACCATTATCGCCCTGGTCCCTTGGAGAGGGACAGGAGCGATCCTAAGGTTTTTTGCTTGAAATTCTCCATTTTGGTACGATCCTTTCCTTGTATCATCTTCCAAATGCCATTAAAAACCTTGTGCGTCCTTGTCTTAATCGTGATTTTCAAAGAATATCATGTGTTTTGCCTAACATCGCCCTTGTCCCTTGGAGAGGGACAGGAGCGATCTCCATGTCTTCGCGTTCATCTTGTATCTTTTGACCTTCGAACTTCCATTGTAAGGCGAATAACGTCTATGCTCATTCCTTTCGCGCTTATTCCATTTGTCTTCATTATGTGTTTGGACGTATTAAAGGGACCATCGCCCTTGTCCCTTGGAGAGGGACAGGAGCGATCCATTATTTCTCCTTGATCTTGGCGACTTTTAAACTTCGATCTCCTTTGCAATGTCCTTCAAACGTCGTCCTTCGCACTTCCTAACCTCGCTTCGCCTTGATCTTTGAAGGAATGTGAGTGTTTTGATAGTATCGCCTTGGTCCTTGTCCAAAGGACAGGAGCGATATGGGGCTTTTACACTATTTGGCGATGTTTAGACGTTCAAACCCTTGCAAATTATCTTCAAACGATGCCATGGACCTTGCATAACCTTGTGAATCTTTAACTTAGCACGCACTTGGAACAAAACGAGGAATCCAAAGCGAATCGCCCTGGTCCCTTGGAGAGGGACAGGAGCGATCTAGTCTCCATGCTCAAAATGATGATCATTTCACGTTCAAAACTCTTGTTTATCATCTTGTTGTCATACCATGGACCCTCCAAGACGTTGCGAACCCTTGATCTTACGTAAATCTTGCATAAAATGGCCAATATATCCAACATCGCCCTGGTCCCTTCCTGAGGGACAGGAGCGAAGTTCATCATTGCGAGCTTGTTCTTGTTTTTACTAACTTGCAATTATCTTCATTACGTGAAATGACGTCCTTTTAAGTCCTCTTGGTAACTTAATATTTGCTTGTCCTTTGAAATCGATGCCTTAATGGAAATATCGCTCTGGTCCCTTGGAGAGGGACAGGAGCGATCTGGGTCTTAGAGTGCACATTCCTTCCATGTGATGACCTTTACAACCTTGCGCTTGATAGAAATGCCCTAAAATGTCTTCGCCACCCTTCGTCTTGACTTGGCTCGACCTTGAACTTTGGAGGAATGCCCTTGAACTTGCGTAGGGAGTATTATCATCATAGTATCGCCCTGGTCCCTTGGAGAGGGACAGGAGCGATCCTCCCCCTGTGGCCTTCATCTCACTTTGCCAGGTTCCAAGTTTATATTCAACGGACTCGTCCTTCTTCACTCTATTCGTCCATGCCTTGACATCATTTGTAACTTTGCAAGAAAAGCAATTATATCAAAAATCGCTCTGGTCCCTTCCCGAGGGACAGGAGCGAACTAGGCATTTAACACTGGTATGGACGTCCCAAAAATCTTCAATTTATATTCAATGTGTTCATCTCATGTTCTCCTTTGTTTTTGAACGTAAACTTGCCTTGACCTTTGTCTGGATTTTGCAAAATGAAGGAAATCGCTCTGGTCCCTGGGAGAGGGACGAGAGCTACAAGGTACTTCGCCCTGGTCCCTTGGAGAGGGACAGGAGCGATTTAGTCAATATAGGTCATTTTCCTTCGTTTCTGCATATCAAATTATATTCATTTGGCAAAGCATCCTCCCTTGGACGTCCTCAAATCATTAAGCTCTCGAAATCTTGCAAGGACAAGACGAAATTTGAATTGTAGCTCCGGTCCTTCACTGAGGGACAGGAGCGATTTTCCTCCTGGAGGCATGTCTGTGCTCATGAAAATCTTCAATTAATATTCAATGGAAAGATCTCGTCGTTCTCCATCACTTCAAACGTAAAATTTGTCTGGACTCTGCAAGAATGATGAGATATTTGAAAATGAGCTTCCGTCCTTCACTGAGGGACAGGAGCGATTTTGCTCCTACAGGCCAAAATAACAAGATTTTTCACATTTTAACACTTCACGAGGCGAAAACAAATCAATTCCAATGCCCAGGATCAAAATTCAAAAAAGTCAAAATTTGGTCAAAATATTCAATCGGACAGAAATTCACATTGACGGTCAACACTTAGACAAATTTAAGCTCTGCATGAACATTCCAATTGAAAATTAGACCATTTTGGCGAAATCATTGCATTCAAAATTTGCATTCCAGAAAAGGAAGCTCAAAAGCTCTCAAAAAACAACTGGATTTTGGCTTGAAAAGGCAAAATTTAAAACCCTAAGGCTTGGCCCTAAATCCAGACAACCAACCAACTAACAAAACCCTAAAAACAAAAGCGAAAACGAGCGAAAAACAAGCAAAAAGAGGGGGTCCCCATTTGCGATGGGGCGATGTGTGAAATGGTCACAACACAACCATACGACACTACAAAAAGAACTTAAAAATTATAATTTATATTTTTTAATATTTACTTTTTCCACCCATTTAAAAATTTAAACTTTTATTATTATTTTTTCTATTTTGCTCTTGTGTAGCCCACCTAGTATTTTGCTCTTCCATTTCAGTAGTTTTCTTTTGCTATTCAACCCACAATATTATGCTTTTACCTTCGGTATTTATGACCCTCTATACAAGTACATAATTTAAAACTTTTTCCTTTCTTCATGGATTTCTTGTGAAGTGTGCTCTGATCTGACATTGATGTTGTGTCAAAATGTGCAACATGAGTAGGGTACTTTGTAGCATTCATTAAGACAAGAAGTATCTATAGGCTCTAAATACAAAAAAAATTAATATTATTATTTTGAAGAATGCCTTTATTAATTTTAGTATCTTCAGTGAAATCAGGTGCATTTGTTGGATGAAATATCCCTAAATATAAATGTGAGGAAAGCTCACAAAAATTCCTTCAAGTTGTCACCAACACTCGGTTCTGATTATTCCAAAACTTCTTACAGATTGCAAGACATAGATTTAACAGTAATCTTTAGTGCATAAAGATGAACAGAGACTATCATATGCTGGTAAGTCCAAAGCAATTACAATGCACAGAGGAATACATTAAACAAAATAGGATCTGACCTGTATGAGTAGAGATAAGATTAAAGCTAATTAACTTGAAGCTCAGTTTACATCCGTTGAAAGGATTATTAATGTCCAACGTTGGCAGTCGCTTACAAAAATACATTGAGTCCTTCAGCTTGATACTCCTACCAAGACCACTAACCATTCAATATGCAGGCTTTGATGTTGACTTTTGCAATGCATAGAAGAGATTCAATGCATTGAAATTTCCACAATCGCCCAAGCTTACAGATACCACACACAGCGCACTATGTATAACACCGCAGCTTTTTCCTGAAGAAGCCCTTCCCTTTAGGGGAATCTATTAATTATTTGGCTCTCACCTGGCAAATGTCTTCTTACTGGATTGCATGGTGACTCTTACTAGTTAAATACTATTGGCAGGTATTAATACTCCAAGTATCAATTTCCTTAATTTATTATAGAACCGCACTGTTTACCAAACCCGCTGTAAAATATCAAACTCTTGACTCCACGATTTTATCGCTAAACATTTCTTACTGGTTCTAGTCGCTTCAAGATATTAACCCGACACCAAAGCTCAGCATTAATAAAAACATTTGCTGATGTATCAAACCTTCAGCTTATAACCTTTAGCGCTAATAGAAGTGATCAACATTTTAATTCTCAAGTGACCAATTTGTCTCCAAAGGAAACTTCACAAATTTGTCCAGATGTAGACTCCGTCACGAATCCACCCTTTAGGAAGAACTAGGTTTTTCATCCAGCTCTTCTATCACTCTTGAAGGTTTTCATCTCCAAAAGGCATAAAACATTTATCAAATCCAACCTGCCTTACTTCTCCCACTGAGCCTCCCTATAAAGATCTCCAGGAACTTTCTAGAAGATAAGGCCAACTTGAACATTGAAAAACTTTATTTAATAAAGTAACATTATAATATTTTATTGTTTATTTAATTAAATTAATTAATATTAAGTCATCATTGGATATTTTATTTATTTTGACAACTTAATAAAATTAATCTAATTAATTGTCACCTTATGAATTGGGGACATTACATTGGAAGATCAAAGCTGACCATATTCAAAACTTTTGCGCTTTGTGAACCTTATACTTCAATGAATGCACATTATCTATCCAAAATTTCAAATTCGTTCTTCAGTTGTTGCTCTTCATTGATCTCCATGGCTTTAGTAAAATTGTAGTTAGCAGAACATACTTCATGGTCCTCCACTTGTCAATGGAACATGCCATGGAGGGAATTTGTTTCATCTTCTCAACATGATTGGACTTCACAAATTTCTTCGATGTTCAGCTCCATGGGACCCTTATCATGTTTCTTTGTCCATTCTTCTTTAGAGCCTAAATCTAAGGAATCTAAGGAAGCTGCTTCCTCAATTATTACTTGAAAAATCAATTATATATTTTCTGCCCTTATTTTCAATGGAGAGAATGTTCTTTTTCGAATCATGATCAGCTTTGGTGTAAGATGCCACCCTATTTGGTACCAATTTTTAACTTTTCCAACTGCCCTGCTGCTAGCAATTTTTTTAAACAGTTTTACTTGAATATATTGTTCAGTTATGCAAGAGGATGTAATATTTGCTAAGCACTATTACTCAGAATCAAAGAGAATTGCTTGTAGAATGAATATTGAAGATGTTCATTTGCTCATACTGAAAAGACATTTTTCTTTCAACATTAAATAGCAGAAAGGAACTGAAATACAAGATGCTGACCTTGTCTGGCCAGAAAATCTTTATTTAATGATTCAGTAAGATGTTCCTTTGCTCATACTGAAAAGACATTTTTCTTTCAACATTAAATAGCAGAAAGGAGCTGAAATACAAGATGCTGACCTTGTTTGGCCAAAAAATCTTTATTTAATGATTCAGTAATTACATATAATAATCTGCCAGAAGTTGCAGCTTTCATACATTATGCAGCTATAACCATGAACCATATACATCTTGAAGAGCATTTCCATAGTAACCTGCAGCGTTCAGGGATAAAATTAACATCTGCAATATGCTTTGGACTCTACCCAAACTCGAACTCACTCCACGCCCTTGTGTGAGGTGGAAAATAAAGCCACAACTCATTTCACATACCCATATGTTCAAGGGAAGCTAAAAATGGCAGGGTTACTATTTATAGTAACTTTGCATTTTTGCACATATGAATCTGAAAACTTACTGCATGGAGCGAGATTGAAATATAAGGTGAATGATGAAAGAATCATCCCAATATGCTGTGGCATTTGAGATATATTAAGATTTTTATTTTGAGAAATTTCTCCAATACAGCTTCAAATGCAATTTTGAGGGCCTTACATAGATGGGCTCAAAAGTTGAACAAATTGGTGTCACCCCAATGCATTGTTGTAGGTCTCTTCATGAACATACCAATGATATATAATGGTTAAATATCCGATGGCTGAAGTGAAAATTATAGCTCCTAGAAGTTGAACTACTAGAATTCCAAATTACCAATTTCCAAGAAAATATCTTCTTGAGTGGGAAAATGGACAGTTAGACTTTTCGTGCGTATTGTCATTTTATGACACCCTTGGTCCATCAGTGAGAACCAATCAAAGATATGTTTCCTGGACCAGTTATGCCCCAGTTGATCAAGCGCCAAGTCAGGGAATCATGAAAATGCTCAAGTGTTCTTTCAAAATGAGGCGGACCTCGAGCCTTCCCCTTTTCCCTTACATCTTGCCTCCGTGCCTTGTAGTCCTTTGGTCCTTTCGACTCCCTTTCCTTCCGGATTACGGAATGTGAGAAACCAGTCTACCCCTTCCCTCTTTGGGAAGAGGTATGTCGACTCCCCAAACTCCATAACCCAGACCTCCCTTTCCTTCCAGATTACGGAATGCGGGGAACCAGTCTACCCCTTCCCTTTTGGGAAGAGGTATGTTGTCTCCCCAAACTCTGTAACTTGGACCTCCCTTTCCTTCCAGATTACGGAATGCAGGAAACCAGTCAACCCCTTCCCTCTATAGTGCTCAATTACACAAGATTTTACAGGAAGGTGATCACCCTTAAATTTACGGTTTTTTGCAGAATTTTGTGATGTTGATGCATGTCTTCAATATATAGATGCTTACATCACTTAACAGGGTTGAAAACTTTTGGAGAAGCATTGAGCTTATCATCACATGGGATGGTGAGACAAAAGGTTCCAACTAAGTCAGGGTTTTCTTAGCTAAAATTGATCCATAAGATGTAATGAATGCAAACAATTGTTCTTATCGTGTGCATCCACAATTATGTAGGGAGTTTAAAATATTTCAAGGGTCACTATTGTGCAAGATGGAGATGTGTTGGTAAACAGATTTGTTGCTCTTAAGTAATCTTCTTGAAGAACTCTGTTTCACCCTTTGATTAGCAACAAAAATGTTCACAACAGTTGAAGAATCGCAAAACAATAGCAATTCCTCTCTACGTTTGAGAGGGGCAGCTCCCTCATATGATGGGGATATATGGATTTTATGGGATTTTAAGAACAAAATGTATAACAAAATCTAAATGAAGGAAAGAGAAGTAATCTTATCAATTGAAGTTCCACACATTCAAGTTGAGATACCAAAAACTTGACATGATAATCTTTTCCAAATGCAATGTTAAAGGAAAGCAAACGATTATCATTGATGAAACATAAGAATATTAACAACGCATGAGATTGAATTGAACACACGTCCAAAACATTTCTCTATTGCTTTCTTGCTTGAATAGTACTATTCAAGTCCTTCTTACAATGCCTTGTGAAAAAGTGGAACCCCTTGATTGTATTACAAAGAAGTATATATAGGTGAGGCTAGTAACCACCTAAACTAACTACCTTAACCACCTTTTATTAAATACTTGGAATAACTAACTCTTTAAGTGCATCAACTTGAAATAACTAAAATTTATTTTTGGAAAAATAGTTACTTGGCGTAACTACCCAATTTTAGCACTTAAAATAACTACCTTGTGAGAAAGAGTTGGGATAAATCTAACTTTACAATTAAAGAGATCAAGTCAAGACTCGAACAGGAAAGGCTCGATCATGATGATTACTTACAAAACAAGCCAAAAACATGACTCAAGCCATACACACACACATCAAAAATGAGAACTATACAATATGCAATACAGCATTTATTCCATGCTTGCCGAAGGTGCCGTTGATGGAGTTGCTGATTCTGGAATCTGATTCTGCTAACTGGATACTTTTTCCTTAAACATTCTGAAAAGTTTGATGGCTGGAGTAACAGATTTCCCCTTAGGAATTAGGATGTTAGCTATCCTCATCTTCCAGGTCTTCAAGTTTATGAAGATGTTCCTCAACTATGACACCATATTTGGTATTTGATAAATAGAAGACTTCAAGGAAGTGTAGGTGTCGGTCAATTTGTCCATTGTATTTTCATTGAAGACTTCTCTATTGAAGAGTTTTTGATCAACCATTTTGCATCACTTGTGAATCTTCCACCAATGATGTACTTGGAAGGATTGTAGTAAGCTGATTCTGGAGTTTTGCACGCACTTGACCACAAGCAAGTATAACCTTCTCTTGTTCTCTCGAAACTTGGTTGATGATTACCAACTTCCAACCTATGCTTTCTGACCAGATTTCTAAGTAGTTCTCCTCTATATTAGGTAGGATTTTCTCTGCTACAAGGATATCAACATTAATCTCCATCATCTGCCTAAAATCATTCATGATCTCTTTCCAAGCCGCTTCTTCTTTTCTAACACTTTTCAAGTCCTTTTCAATGGTCTATTTCTTGATTAAGGCTTCATCATGAACAGCCTTTGCCTTAACAAAGAAATCGGATGCAATGGACTTGATCTTCTCCACCCAACTCTCGGCTACTTTCCCATAAACTTGGTATTTTTGGAGATTATCAATAACACCTTTTTCAATTTCTCCTTCTGGGCCCAAGGTGACTGGTTGGCGGTCAATATTGAGTGGCAGGGTAGAAGTGTCAACTATGGACTTCAAGTAGGAAGACAAATTTTGCACGTATTGTTTCAATAGATCCTTTGACTGCTTCTCTTTCTCAGTCCTTTCCACTAGCTTTGCGGCTACCACATTGAAGTTTTGTATGTCAGCTTCATGAGTAGACGGGCCCATATCAATCTTTGTCATAACAAAATCAGCAGGAGTGGCTTCATTTACATCTTTTTCAGAGATGGGATGAGCTATCTCTAGACACATATTTCCTTAATTCGAATCAGTCTTTATCCTTGAGATTACTTTGATCTTCTTTGGTTTCTCATGCATCCTGAAAAGATCAGATATTGTGTTGAATTCAAGAATAACTAACTCCTCCGTCTTTCTCTTTTTCAATAGACTTTGTTCCAACCATGGGAGGGAAAGATTTTCTGAGGGCCCTTGTACATCACTTTGTTGGAAACTTTGTCGCCCATGTACTAGTGAGGTTGCTCGCTCTCTGACTTCTTCTGCTTGACATACTGAATTCCTTAGGGAAGAAGGTTCCATAATTGGAGTAGGATGTTGAAATTCATGATAAGGGGATTCAATGAGGATTGAAGGTGACAAAGTTGGTATGCCCTCATCAAACTTCAAATCATCCAGGACTTCTACTGGGTCTTGTTCTTTCTCTTCTTTTGAGGTAGAATCTTCTGCTTTGTCCTTTGATCTTGATTTCTTCTTCTTCTGTTTAGGCTCATCTCCGCATGTGTTTTGGAGATTATTCCTTCTTGGAGGGTATTCATCTCCACCGCTTCCTTGAGAATTCTGGTGGGAAAGAGTATCCATAGCTGGTGTATGAGAAGGAACTGATGAAGTAGAACTGCCTTGATGGCTACTTCTCCTTGGTGTCTCCTTTCTAATATTTGGCCTTGTAACAGTCATTTGTGCTATCCTCTTTCTGACCCAATGTGATGTCCCCATCCAAATGATAAGTCTATAGCACTGAACAACTATAATAAGCTCCTTGTATTATCTTTAATGATAACTTACAATTCATTAAGCAAAAATGAATAATTGTAGACGTGAAGATATCTATCGATATAAAGACCATTCAACGTATAGTGGCATTCCTTAATTATATAACAATCGTATCGATTATATACATAGGCAGAACATATATATTATACTCATAGGAGTTAATTATGTAGTGCGAAGTTTAGACGAAATCCGTATTATCGAAGAGACACAGTTTGATATTCTATAAGATATCAATAATTAGCAAGTCGATTGGCTATAGGTGAAAGCCATATTTCCGAAGACAAGTATGTTCCATTACAGATTCTAGTGAGCCTATAGTATTATTTGATGCAAATATAAGTATTGGGAATAGACATTGAAGAATCAATATTAAGTAATTGAGGAGCCGAACATATTGAGTGTTTGATATAATTATTCGGATGATGAGATAAATGTGTCACTTTGGTGAGACCAATACACATAGTAAGAATGGGAAATACGATTTCTTCATGCCACCATGAATATTAGAATTAATTCCGCTAATGAACGAACAGATATGAAAAGGAGACTAATCAGCACCTTTGGAATAATAAATTAATTGGTATGAAATGACACGTTGGGAAGGAAACGTGTCTTATCGAAATTAAAGGATGTAGCTTCTCCCTCTTGAAAGCTATATTAGGGGGATATATAGAGGAATATGGAGGGGAGTCAGAAAAAGGGCAGTATTAACCATCTTCAATTATCGATCATGGAGGAGGATTAGTAGTCTGCAAGACATCCAGATCAGATCAGACTGTTATTAAGTTCCAGACAGTAATATCTTGGGACTTGGTGGTATGTACAGGAATATGCTTGATATATATAGCCTGATAATATTTGTTATCCAGGATTTAATAGTAATATTTAAAAGTAATACTAATATAGATTATATCTCATACTTAACTTCACATACGTCAGATCTGTCTACCACTACAGGTACTTGGTAGAATAATGATTACTGTTTTAGTAAATGGCAGTGCTAGTATTTTATATGTGTTAGGAAATATAATTTGATATATATATATATATATATGCAAAGGTTGATCAGTCAAATGATATTTTATAAATAATGATTCTGCAGCAAAACATATAGTGTGATATTATCTGAATAAATATATATATATATTAAAAAAAATAGTAATTTGAATGAACAAAATAAATATGAAACTATGAGTCAGATTGAATTATCAATTCAATATCAGGAAAAGATTATGTTATCACTGATTTGATTCATGTTAAGAATGATTTGACTCTGACTCAAGTTAGTTTTAAAGTCAAAATATATAAAAATAGATAAATTATGGTAAAAACAGGCCTAAACCTAGTAGGGGGCATTACACCCAAGCTTCTGACTTCTTGATCACAAAACCAGTTCTTTCTCTGACATCTCTGACCTCTGGATCTACCCAATTAATAGCAGGAAGAGGTTGAGCCTGGATCTTCTCAAAATAGAAGGGATCAATCAGATCTGATTCATCATCTTCAATACCTTCAATGCTCTATTCCATCTTGAAATCACATATTTGTTTCAAGGTGAAACTCGTCCAATCTCTTTTCCTGACTTCAAATTCATCTTCACAATCTTCCCAAAAGTCTTTAATATTTGGGAAATGGAGATACCCAAGAGTGAGTTTTAGATTATTCTTGACATACCCTTTGCTATCAAAGGGGAATCTCATTTGGTAGGTATACAAATTGATTGGCTAGAGCCCTTTCCACATTTTTTGCTCTTGAGCTAGACTCACATCTATAATGACCGAGGCAAAAAGGGAATGCAACTCCTTTGTTCTTCCTATCTCTGCATTTCTTTTGGACTGACACCAGTTGTCTACAAAGCTCAATCAAGAAGAGTTTATCATCCACGTACCTTGGCAACCTATAAGGATAGCCATCGAATCCTCCTACTCGAAGGTAGGTGAACTTTGGAAACTGAATGAAGTAACTTCCGTACTTCTTTATCAACGTTGCAGCTACTTTCGATATTCTGGTAGTTGTATTTCCTTGAAGTAGCCTCACTGCCAGCATTGTAAAGGCATCATTCACTTGTCTGAAATGCACAAAACTCTCCTCTCACTGCAACTACTTGTAGGAGTTGTAGATCCATGTCTCCTGTTTCAGAACACTAGTAGTGCTTAAACCTGGTCATGACCTCAAATTAGTGATTGCATATACCAAATAAGAAGTCATGTGGAAACGTTGACTTGTCTTTAAGTGCATCAACTGATTATGTATGCAATCACTAATAAGACGGCCCCAATCAATGAATTGCTTTCCGGCTGATATAACCATGATGAAAAGGTGCATCCACATCTCGAACTCTATTGAATCGGGACAGTCTATTACTCTGTGGAGTAAGACTATTAGATGAATTATTTCTTTAATAAAAAGAGAGCGATGAAGCATCTTGGGAAGCTGAGACTGTCCACCTCTGGATGTCACCATCCATTTTTGGGCTAAGTTGTTCAAGCACTTGCTTCTGTTATCACTGAAATACTTGTAAGCCTTTTGCTTATCAATGCAAGTGAAATGTTCCTTGTATGGTAGTCAGAGGATGATGGCGATAGAAATTCCATCAAGCTTGGCCATCAAGCACCCGTCAATAGTCCTGATTTCTCTGGCTTCGGGTTTGTACCCTTTAGCACATTCTATCGCCAACTTTGGACATTGCACTGCTATGGGCAAACAAGCCGCATCAACTAGGCCACTTTTAGCTATCCTGTAGGATAATTTTGACCTATCTCCTTTTGTTAGTGATTTTCGAATGTCCTGCAAGTTGATGTGCTCGATTTTAGTGTCGAACACCTCTGGAAGCATAGTGTCAATCATAGGAGCATATTCATAGTCCAGGGACTTGTACTTCATGATGACACTTTTGCAAGTTTTTACATTGAAATCTTCTTTATTGATGTAGCTGGAGCTTTGACTTTGAGGTGTTTCTGAAAAGAATTCTCTACGGCTTATAGAGGCATGGCAACCATTTTGAAAATTCTTACAATGGTATTTCCTTGAAGGGTTCCTATAATAAATTCAATGAATTCAATCTCCGCACAAAACCCTATGCTGGCGTATGTCATGTATTCGGCCTTCACACTCGCTAATTGACTGCAGGAACTTGAAATTTTCAAAGCATCTTTAATGGTCTTCTTTGGCTATTTTGTGCACAGTCTGCATTCGTTTTATTTCATTCTTGGAGATGACAATCTTCTTAATGCATTCGTTTATACAACTCGAGTGCACTGTCAATGGTTACATATTTTGCATGCATGTCTATCGTGGCATACCAACTATAATATCTGATTGAATTTCCCACCATTATTCTTCAATAGATGTCTATAACCTATTCATATGCTCCCATACAATTACGGGCAGAAATGGTGCTATGTGAAGATCATTTCACCATATACGTCTTCTGCAAATTTTGAAACCATTAACTCCTTAGAGGTGTTCTTCAAACAATTTAGGTGCCTTGGTTATATAAACACATTTTGCTTGCATGTCGACAGAGCATTTATATCTACAATATTTGACACAAATCTTCCTACCAATTTGCCTTGATTGATCTCCATAACTTATTCAAGAATTCACATTTCGTACAGGTAGGGAGAATGCGAGCAATGGTTGTGGAATTTGACTTTACACCCACCAAATGCATTTGCCTCAAAAGTTTCTCGAGCCTTTCTAATTGATTTGCATCACCTAACTTGAAAGTGTGCATGCAATGAGAGGATGCTAATAAGAACTATGTGTATTGAGTTTTACAAACGGTTCAAGAATTAGTTATAGCAACTAACTCTAAGAAGAGGCATCGGTGTTTTTGCAATCACAAACAACTCACTGAATCCTTATGAAGGCTCCTTGTATTGGTGACTTGGTCCAAAGCGACTACTTACCGATGAGAAAGAAAAAGAAAGTTGTCAATAAATGTCAATGATGGAGTGACTTAGATTTTGAATTGGTTTTTAACTTATCGGCAACTTGTGGATAACATGAACTTGTCGATGAACTTCAAATATCGATGGTGTTTGAAGGGTGGCTTTTAAAATGAACCAACTTTCTTCATTTTGTGGCCTTTAAGAATTCGGCAACTTGTGAGTCTTGCGTAAAACACCGATTTGAATTAACTTGAAACTGAAGATTGGTATATAGTAGCCTTGAATCATTTCCTTCACCTTGTTTATGTTCACATTTTACGTATATTTCATGAGATTGCATTTTTGTGAGGCATTCTTGATGAACATCCACAAACTTGTTTGAACTCCCATTTTAGTATATGTAGGAAGAATGCTGGCATATAATGAGGAATTTGCCTTTAATTCTATCATTTGCATTTGTTTAGGACTTTCTAAACCTTTTCAAGCCTGGAACTTTGTGCATATCTCTTAATCATCTCGCTCCATGAAAAGAACTCTTTTTGAATGAATATATCAAACTATTCCTAGAATTTTGGACCATGACCACAGATGATTCTATTCCGAGATGATGGGAGACATTTGGGGATGATATGAGACCTTCCAAACTAACAACTCTTGCACACAAGATTTCAAATGCCAAAAAAATTTAAATTTACCAAGTTTAAAAATAGGGGTAACAAGATGTTTTCCATCATCGTATTTGTTGTAGAACAGGGTTTTATGAGAGTCGTTGACTCTGAAGCTTATATTTATAGACATTTAAAACACATGGGCTAATTCAAATGTGAAATAAAGCTGATGGTGAGTTCAAACTTTTCATAAGTTTGCCTCACCAAATGGTATGCAAAAATAGGAAAAATCTTTCAGTCCAAAAGTCAGTGAAAATAATTGCAGAAGTAAACATGTCTTGAACAAAAAAAACACACAAGTATGAAAAAAAATCACAAAACCAAAATTGCAACCTGAATTCAAAAGAATGGATAAAATCATTGAAAATTGTCCCTATTTTCAGATTCTGGATGTGCTGGAAACAAAACTACTTAAAATAAATCTCAAATAAAAAGCTTTAAAAATTTACCTTGTACCTTGGAGTTTTGCCTGTGAGTGACTGGAATAGGGAGATTAATGATGATACTACAGTATCGATTTTAACATCAAGATACCATGAGCCAATTTCATTAGACAATTTCTTTGCTCTTTCTCTGGTGGTTTCTGAACTGTAGGAAAAACAAAAGTAACTCATCAAGAACTCTCTTGCATCACTTCACATACCTTAAGACTCAAAGTTGCATCCAAATATTAATAAACCATAATAGAATCCCTTACAGATATTAGTTTGTGTTAATTCGGCCATCAGTTCAGTTCTTTGGTATGTATAATATTCATTGGTTCCAAATTCATAGACAAGTTAACCCCTCAATCTTAGACCTTTTTTATTACAAAGATGCGATTCCTCGTAGTTCCTTGATGAAACTAAAAGTCATGTCATTACTTGGAAGCTAGAAATATCATATCATGATAAAGTCTTAAAAATTCTGTTCAAGACAAATCTTGTGGCTTCCTAATAAGGAATTCTTCTGTTTACTTTTCTATATATGGATATGATGAGGGCATATCTTACCTATTCTCTGAACCCATGTAAACTGAGTAGAATATACGTTTTGCAAATTCTTTGCTATCAGTAGGGATATCTCCTTTTTCGTATTGACCTATACGTATCGCATCTGACTTGACTTGTTCATCTCCATTAGCAATAGCTGCAGGACAATTGGCAATGTTTAATGTCAGAAGAATAATAATGATGAAAACCAAAGCTTTTGTATCCTTAATTATTTCAGAAGAAATGACAAAATTTATGTCCGTAGTAGAGATACAAATCAGCAGATTAATTATATCTCATCCAGACTTGACTGTAACAATACTTGTTAGCTCAAATACATGTTAAGGAAAAAATCTTTCTAACTAGATTCCAAGTTATACATCATTATGCATATTAATTTTGTACACATATTCCATGTAATGTATGAATTAATAACACTCCATTTAGGAATGTAAGCGAAACTACTAACAGCTAAATAAATGAATGAATAGACTAGTGAAAACCAACCTTTTGTTACAAGCTGGCACATGCATCCAGCAATAGCTGCTACAGATGAACTGTCTGCTCCACCTGAAAGTGGCAACAAATAGCCAGAAGCTCCACTTCTCCGTAGGTAATCCCAAAGCCAACAAGCTGGACCCAGAGCTATTTCCTCTTCTGGAGAATGATATCTAATCTGGATTACAACATTAAAGATTTAGGGTATTCTAAACTATAGCTCTCTAGGCAAGAATAAAGTAATTATAAAAATGTAAACACCAAGCAAAGAGTTGAATGAAAAGTTTGCAGTAGAAAAATGAATAAAATCATGTAAAACAACTCAAACTGCATGGTTACAGGGTCACAAGCTAATTTCAATATTCAATGACTATTCTATGATCTACCTACTTCTAGGAATTGCTATAAACTATATTACAAAATTTAGAAACATATAAAGGATCTAAAAGAGATATGTTGCAGAAAACTTGCTAAAGCACTCGGCATCAAGAAGCTGAAAGCCGCATTTTTAGACATGGCTAAAATGTCTCAGTTTAAACTTTTTAGATTTGGTCCAAAGAATCAATTTAAGTTAGTACTATTTCATAAGGTCTAGGTGTTAATTTCATTAATCATGAAATGCAGACTTACATCCCTAGGTTAACTTGTTTTTAGCTTGGGTGGTTAGTCCCATATTTAAGAACTTTCACAAGTTGTGGGCTGCTATTTAAGTGGGCATTTCAATGCTCTATGTCACTACCCAATACAAAACTATTACAAAGGTTGAAAACCTCTATCAATAAGACTAGGATAAATCCAAGATTGAACCTTACTGAAATCCTCATTTCCATGAAATTGTTCAACTTTGATGAGCATTCTCAAATAGACAACAATGTCCTTGGTTCCTTTGGATCAAGCTTTAATGTAGACATGGTAGTTTCAATTACAATTCATGGTTTCCAGCTTAAACCTAAAAATCTCCTTGTTTCTTTGAGAGGATCTTCTATCACGGGGATATTTAGACTTGCAGTATATCTTATAGTTCTTGGTTTAATCAATTTAGGTTTAACTCCTCTTTCTTTGTTCACTTTTTTGAACTTTATGTTTATTTAATTTGCATAATCTAGGGCCCTTTAACCTACCATTGGTGTCAATGACCTCTTTTTGTCTTTTCTATCTGTTTTATTATTTATATTAAATCCTTCGTAGAATTCCTCTAACAAACCTCCACTCTGTCACAATACTGGATTACTTTCATGATTTTGAACAAGTTCTCTTGATCTTCCCCCACCTGGTTTGTATATGGGCATCCCATCAAAATTTGTTTCAGCGTAGCCTATTAGTGCAGCCTTGAATTCGGCACTTGCTCAATTGTGATGTGGAGAGCTCTGTAAATATAGGTTATTTGTCATGTACTTATAACTTGATGCCTCCCAAGTTCTTCAAACATTTTCCACATTTGCACTTCTAAAGGCTACAAGTCTTTTCTTCTTGCTGGTCCGAATATAATTAACAATTTAATCTACTGGATTGGCATTGTAACTGAATTACTTTGAAATCACAAGCTAGATGCTCCACGCTGTGATGACGGGAGCATGCCTGTGTTGTCGCAATGGATTCACTTCTGCCTCTTTTTGTTAGTAAATACAAAGAAATGAGATGAGAGAAATTTGCCAGGAATAGGTTACTCCACAGGGAGGAGCAGCATTGAATAGTTTTAGACAAGAACTGTCATATCAAAAATATTAAATGGTACAACTACCATAAATAAAGATAATACAACAGGCTCATTAAGAACCACAATAACTGCAAGTTACAACTTCTACAACAACCTTGACTAATGGCCTACACCTAACCACCCAAGTACACCATAGAGTGAATACACTTTATTACATCATTATTATATTCTAATACTTTTTGCTCTTTTTTGGCATTTTTTTAACATATAGTTGTGTAAACTTCCTATATCAACAACAGAGTGATTCCCATGCATGTGCTGTATATTGACAATGAATTAGACAATGAGAGATCAACTCTTTGTTTTGTTTACAAATTATACACATTGAAATACCTTGCCATCCGCTTTTATTGGTAGATCATAAATCAAGATTTTCCCATGAGCAACAAACCACATAAACCTTCAATTTTCAGCCAAACTTGACTACTCCATACTTGTTTGCAGGATTTTTTCCTATTTGCACAGTATATTGCTATTAGAGTAGTTCATACCCATTTGATGTTTTCAGTTTCAAGATGAGTGTTTGCATCTTTCTTTAAAATATTTTGACTGTCACGCTGTAGAAATAAGTGATAATTCCACATTAGCTGCTAGACTGCTTGCTTCTATGTTCAATTTTCTATAATCATTCATTGTTTTAGAAGCCTTTTAACTCAAATTTCTTTTAAAAATTTTGTCATATAGGATTTGTCTACATGGGTGCCTGTTCATTCCAACTTCCTTCCAAAAATGAAGTAATAGCTCCATCCCAAATTTGCTTTAAAATCTGGGTTTAAATTACTAGCATATTAATTCTAGTTTATTTACTGAATTGTACATCCAACTGGAACATTAATAGATAAAATGAATAAAAACATTGGGATTCTACACATTCAGTGACATAATCAAAGGTTAATGCAGCACATAATGACAACTATTGTAAAGTCCTCGAGTTAAAAGAGAAAAAACCTTCACAAACTTAAAGAAGTAAAACTAGTAGCATCAACGGAGTTGCTTCACAATCCATGCTCACCTTGATTGGCAATGATGGGAAAACTCTAAGATTCTCCTTTGATTGACACAGCTTGACATCAACTTGAATTGAGGGAATAGAAGGCTTATGGCTAGCTTGTTCACGTAAGCTGCTAATTGCTCCCCTATAACCCAAAACCTATAAAACAGAAACAACATTGCATTGTAAGGTCCTGATACAATTGGCCTGCAACTTTAAATAAATGGAAATTCACAAGATTAAAGCATATTACCATATTTACATATAAACAATAGCACAACACACTTCAACATATTACAACTGTGATTACTAAGATCAAGAAAGCTACCACAACAGTATAGAACTTATACAGCAATCTCATACAGAACATTATTTTTCTGGTATTAACAATCATGCAAGTATACATTCTTTTCCAAGAACTCCAAAATTTCACTTATATTGAGTCAGGTTAAGTCCAACCAAGACTTCTTTGCAAACTCATATTTCTAGACCCTATAGGGTGGCCTTCTTATTAGTATTTTCAATCTTTAATAAACAAAAGCAATTTTTATTTTCATATGATGCCAAATATTACAAACTGAAAAACATTAGTGGAGAAAACTTATGCATCTTGTTCATAACTGTTTATAAATCATCTCTCAGTAAGAACGAAATAAACCTAACATCCACGAAGGACCAAAAGAGTAAACAAAACCCATTTTATCAGACCCACTGCATTATCAATATTGTGATACACCCTTTGAATGTAAATGTTATTGCAATTTCCAATTTAATGAACAAGTTATATGCAAGATGGTGTATTTAATATTTAGGTATTATGACTATGACAATAATAT
This sequence comes from Cryptomeria japonica, assembly GCF_030272615.1. Lineage (NCBI taxonomy): Eukaryota > Viridiplantae > Streptophyta > Pinopsida > Cupressales > Cupressaceae > Cryptomeria > Cryptomeria japonica. The sequence goes on along the minus strand of NC_081406.1, from coordinate 242,119,944 downwards.
TGTTGTCTTTCTTTTGCTGCAGGTATGGAGGATGAACATGTATCGATTTCAATGTCATCCCCTTTCTTTTGAATGATGCATATATAGTAAGATAGTCATGATCAAGTGGCACCTCGATCAGACATGTCTTTTAGACATGTCTGACCAAGATGTCACTTGGTCGTGACTCTTACAAATGGCAACCGATCCATTCAGTGTCTACGATAACTAATCGGTGCCATTGTAAATGATAACAGATCGATATAAACACACCCGATAATGAATCGGTATCAAAGCAAACAAGCCCAATAACTAATTCAGGTCAATTCTAATATAACCCGATAATGTTTGGACATGTATTAATTGTAGTTCGATGATGAAGAGGTTCGATATATGAATCATTCATATGAAATATATATCTGCATTACCATCTTTCTTCATTTGATGTAAACAGATAGGTATATGGTTTTATCTAATCGATTCTACTTGAATCAACACTCCCTCTTAGCTCGGGAAGATAAAGTTACCATATCTATCATCTCATTTCTTATAATGGTCAGGATTCCTTATGAAGTTTCATAATCTTACTCTACACAAGATTATACCATTCAATTATGAAGTATCACCTAAACATGTGATACAAGAGGTTAGTCAATTTGTAATGACATGATATCACCTAAGCACATGATATCAGTATTGCCTACACACGCAATACTAAGGATAATCATATGAAAATAATTAAATTTTCAACATATCCAAGTTGTGATAAGTGCACTAGCATTCTATTTCAAATGTAATATCACAACACAATCATGGCACATCCATGACATACCAGAGATCCTATCACAATAACTGGTTTGAACATCATAAGATCGTCACCTTATGATGTTCCCATACAAGTGTACAATATTTGAGAAGTCGTCACTTCTTGAATATGAACACGGGGGGTTACACCCATAGAAGTCCTAACACGACAAAGAAGTTTACACATTAAACATCTTATTGATATGCAAGTATAGGTTACAAAACAGATTACCTTTCTATCATACCCAAACCTTTTCTGAAGTGATCAACCTTCACTCTGGAAAGGGGTTTGGTCAGAATATCTGCAATCTGGTCTCTTGTATTCACATACTCCAATTGGATCACATTTTTGTCTACCATATCTCGCACGTAATGGTATGGAATCTCAATATGCTTGGATCTATCATGGAACACTGGATTCACTGAAAGTTTTATGCAGCTTTGATTGTCGCAATGGATAATAGTAGGCTTCATAGGATCACCAAACAATCCCACAAGTAACTTTCTAAGCCACACTGCTTCTCGAGCAGCCATGGAGGCCGCAATGTATTCGGCCTCGGTGGAACTTTGCGCTACAAAAGACTGCTTTCTGCTGATCCAGGATATCATGGCTGATCCCAAACTGAAGTAGCACCCAGAGGTGTTTTTCCTGCCAGTCACACTTCCAACCCAATCTGAATCTGTGAATCCGTGTAGATTAAAATCAACTTTCTCATACTTGAGACCAAGATTTAAGGTGCCTTGTAAATATTTCATAATGTGTTTTACTGCAACCAGGTGTATCTCCTTTGGCTCACACATAAACTGACTCAAAGCATTCACTACATAGGAGATATCTGGCCTTGTATTTACTAGGTACATAAGAGACCCAATCATCTGCCTGTATAGAGTGGGGTCAGTAGAAGGTGATTCTGTTGCAGCTTCTTTAAGTTTATGAAGATTGGTTTCCATTGGAGCGGTCATGGGTCTGCAATTTAGCATTCCAAATCTCTTCAAGATGTCCAAGGTATACTTGCCTTGGTTTAGAATAATGTTATCAGGATTCTGCCATACTTCCAACCCTAGGAAATAATGAAGGAATCCCAAATCCTTCATATCAAATTCTTTGGATAGATCTTTCTTGCATTGATCTATAAGGTTATCTTCTCTTGTGATTAATAAGTCATCAACATATAAAATCAATATTAGCATATCACCTTTGTTCTATTTGTAGTAGAGATTAGGATCTGTCAATTCTTTCATACCAGGCCCTGGGAGCCTGTTTAAGCCCATATAGAGCTTTCTTAAGTCTACACACATGAGACTTTGCATGATGAATCTCAAACCCTTCAGGTTTCTCTAGGTATACTTCTTCAGAGATCTCTCCATTAAGAAAAGTTGTCTTTACATCCATTTGGTGTACCTTCCATCCCTTTGCTGCTGCAATGGCTAGCACAGTCCTTACTGAGGTATCTCTGGCTACGGGAGCAAATGTCTCTTCATAGTCTATTCCTTCCTTTTGAGAGAACCCTCTGGCTACAAATCTTGCCTTATGTTTTTCAATACTGCCATTTGCTGCATGTTTGATCTTAAAAAGCCATTTAGAAGAAACAACAGATTTCTTAGTTGGCCTAGGAACAATCTCCCATACATCATTTTTCATTATGGATTGATACTCTTCAGACATAGCATCCTTCCATACTTGATGTTTAAGGGCATCAGTTACATTGTCAGGTTCATTTTTAGATAGATCATTCATAAGAGCAACATAGGTAGTAAATTTATTAGGCTTTTTTCTTTCTTTGAAGGTTCCTGAAGGAGCAGCAAACCTCTAAGCTTCTTCTACTATTTTGGTGGCCCATAGTGGTCTTTTCTTGAGATTTCTAGGTGAGTGTTCATTTTCATTTTCAGTTTCATCTAGATTCTCCCTCTGAAACTCAAGAGCAGGATTTTCATCTAAGTTAGAAATAGGGACATAGATTTCAGGTTCTATGGAGCTCTGAGCTCTTTTGAAGGCTAAGTCTTTCTCAAAGATTACATCCCTACTTAGTTCAATATTTCTTTGACCAGGTACATAGATTTTGTAGGCTTTGGAGGTTTCACTATATCCTACAAGCATTCCTCTTTTTCTAGAAGGGTCTAGTTTTAGTCTTTTTTCTTTAGGTACATGGATATAGACAAGACACCCAAATATCCTAAGGTGGCTGATATCTGGCTTAATTTTAGTGAATACTTCCTCAGGAGTTTTATCTTCAAGATGGGAGTGTGGGCATCTGTTCTGTATATATACAGCAGTGTTGGATGCTTCTGCCCAGAGATTTGTGTTAAGGTTTTGATCTAGAATCATGGCCTTGGCAGCTTCGACTATAGTCCTATTTTTCCTTTCAACTACCCCATTTTGTTGGGGGTTATAAGGTATAGTAAGCTCCCTCTTAATCCCATCATCTCTACAAAATTCTCTAAACGAATCTGATGTGTATTCTCCCCCATTGTCAATTCTTAGGGTTTTAACTTTGTTTCCTGAGTAGTTTTCAGTTAGTGATTTAAATTTTTTAAAACTAGAGAGGATCTCTTCTGATTCTTTGCATTTCAGAAAGTAGATCCAAGTCTTCCTAGAGTAGTCATCAACAAATATTACATAATACAAGAATCCCCCTAGAGAGGGTACGGACATAGGTCCGCATACATCAGAATGAACTAACTCTAGAACTTTACTAGTTTTCCTAGTACTATTTTGGAATGTACCCTTGGTATTTTTACCTAGGGCACATCCTTTGCATGCCCCTGAATGATCTTGTTTTAACTTAGGTAGACCTGTGACAAGGTTTCCCATTGAAGATAAAGCCCTAAAATTCAGATGGCCTAATCTTCTATGCCAAACTTCATTTGCATTAGTGGCTTCATGGATTAGGGCTAGATCGGGTTCTGTGCACAACTCATACAAATAGCCCTGTCTCTGTCCAATGGTCTTTGCCTTCTTGATGGAAGAGTTCTTTGGCCAAGCCAATACTCTGTTGTCCATGAATGTCACTTTGTATCCGTTATCTTCCAGTGCCGATATAGAGACTAGATTCCTTTTGATGTCGGGGACATATAGTACTCCTTCGAGCCTAAGGATATGCCTGTCTTCAATTTGATGGTGCAGGTTCCCATTCCTCTGACTGGATGTCTAGAGTCATCTCTGATGGTTACTTCCTCATTACTTTCCTCTGTCATGGAGTCAAGTACTTCTCTAAACCCTGTGATGTGCCTGGATGAACCACTGTCAATCACCCATGAGTTGATCCTATTAGAAGCTTGGCTTGTGAGTGCTGAGTAGAATACATACTTTCCGGAGTCATCTTCCCCTTTAGTCTTTCCTACTTTGGCAAATGTAGCATGTTGCTTGGTTCTTTCCAGGCACTTTGCAACATAGTGTCCGAACTGATCACATCTGTAGCATTGGATGTGAGATAAGTCCTTCTTTGAAGTGTTCTTGCCTTGACGACCTTTTCTCTTCCTAAACTGCCTTTTCTTGTTTTGCTTGGTGGAGTTAGTGTTTAGGACTTGTAGGTCTTCATCTATATTCTTATGTTTTATTCCTTTCTTATTCAGTCTAGATTCCTCTTGGAGACAGTCATCTCTTAGTCTTTCAAACTCAAGATATTTGTCCCTTGCACTGGTTTCCTGAACAAATGTTTCCCATGCACTAGGTAACCCATCTAGAGCAATGAGTGTGAACTCATTGCTTTGGATCTCATATCCTAGAGTTGCTAGTTCATCTCTTAGAGTTGAGATCCTCATGAAGTAGGTGTTTACTGTCTCTCCTTTGTTCATGGTTATATGATTGATTTCTCGCTTCAAGGCCAGAGTTCGACTTGCATTTGATATCTCAAATGTGTTCACATGAACATTTCAAAAGCCGTTTCATGTTTCTTTATAATGGGCATTATGTTATTTCTCACCCCATCAACAATAATCTTGATTGCTTTTTCATTTCCTTCTAACCATGATGTTTTGTCAGGTTCGGTCTATGGTTCCGTAGATTCAGTCTTGATAAAAGTTTCGACTTTGCTCTCCCTTAGAATCATCTTGATTCTGAACTTCCATGCGGAGAAATCATCACCCACACCAAGTCTATCTTTGAATCTCATAGCATTAGCCATTAGAGAAATAGAATGCTTGATATAAACTAGTTCTTAAATTTTCCACAAAATTGAATAGCCTCAAGTTCGATAAATTGGCTCTGATACCATGTAAATGTTATTGCAATTTCCAATTTAATGAACAAGTTATATGCAGGATGGTGTATTTAATATTTAGGTATTATGACTGACAATAATATTGTTGTCTTTCTTTTGCTGCAGGTATGGAGGATGAACATGTATCGATTTCAATGTCATCCCCTTTCTTTTGAATGATGCATATATAGTAAGGTAGTCACGATCAAGTGGCACCTTGATCGGACATGTCTATGTCCGACCAAGATGTCACTTGGTCGTGACTCTTACAGATGGCAACCGATCCATTCGGTGTCTACGATAACTAATCGGTGCCATTGTAAATGATAACAGATGATATAAACACACCCGATAATGAATCGGTATCAAAGCAAACAAGCCCGATAACTAATTCGGGTCAATTCTAATATAACCCGATAATGTTTGTACATGTATTAATTGTAGTTCGATAATGAAGAGGTTCGATATATGAATCATTCATATGAAATATATATCTGCATTACCGTCTTTCTTCATTTGATGTAAACAGATAGGTATATGGTTTTATCTGATCGATGCTACTTGAATCAACATTGAATACATGTCAATCATATAAGCAATAAAGTGTTGATTTTCCTTATGCCATAATAGAAATACATGTATAAATAAGTAGATACACCTCCATCTATATCAATCTGTTAACATTCATTGCTAGTCTCTTTCTCTATCAATCTGTTAACATTCATTGCTCATCTCTTTCTCTATGCATACGTGTATAAATAAGGGGATACACCTCCATCTATAGAAATACGTGCACTTGCTGTGCTTTCTGCAACCTGGATCAGCTAATGAGCTAATCTTTAATCAATTCACTTAAGTTGTCTATTATTGGGAAATATTATAAGGGCAACTTAGTGTAATAGCTCATTCAAAAGGTGTTAAATTATATTTTAAATTGGATGCCTAAGCTTGTGGGCTTTTCTCATGAAAAACAGACGGGAACGTCTTTGGGATGTCGAAATTCCATATGACATTCCATTCCATGTGGCTCGATCTCCTTATTATAAGGAGGCAATGGCAACGGTAGCAAGAGCAAGACCATCATATGTGTCACCAAGGGTTACAAAATTGAAGACCAAAATCATGGATAAGAACTATTCCAAGATAAATGTGTTAATGGAGAAAATGAAGGAATGTTGGGTGGCAACTAGATGTAGTATAGTCATGAATGGGTGGATGAACATTAGGCATTATCCACTCATCAATATCATGGTTACACATATAGAGGGCCCATATTTTCTTAAGGCAGTTGATTGTTCAAAGCATTGCAAAGATGTGACAGAAATCCTCAAGGATGCTATTGAGGAGGTCTGGCCACAAAATGTGGTCCAAAATGTGACAAAAATGGCCCATGTGTGCAAAGCTGCAAGGAAGTTAATTGAGGCAGCTTATAAACATATTCGGTGGACTCTTTATTGTGTGCATGCCATGAATAATGCACTCAAGGACATGGGAAAGATTCATTGGATCGAAGCAGTGGTCAATGATGGTAGAGATGTACAAATGTTTGTCTGCAACCACCACACTTCACATGCACTCTTTAGGAGCTTCTCTAAAAAGGAGATCTTGGAACCTGTCAAAACTAGATATGCATCCTATTTCATTCTCTTGAAGACAATACTTGAGTTGGAAGAGGTATTACAGCAAATAGCTATGACAGCAGAATAGAATCGATGACCCGAGTCCAAGACAAAGCGGTGGAAGGCGATGAAAGATGTAGTGAAGAGTGATGTTTTTTGAGTTGATGCAAAATATATATAGTCTCCATCATTACTCCAATTTCCCAGGTCATCAGATATGGGGATGCCAATGAACCTAGCCTTGGAAAGGTGTATGAATGCATTGATACTAAGCTTGTTATGTGAGAGAAGTACCACACACTAGCATTCTAAAATGAGTACATTCAGCCAATTATACATCAGAGATGGGAGAAGCTCAACACTCTCTTGCACACAGCTGCCATGCATTGAACCCCAAGTGGTACAAGCAAAGACCTAGTAGAGCTACACCCATACAAGATGTTGAGGTGAAGATAGTTATTTACAGCCATTGAAAAGATGTATGATCCTATATAGACTGGCACAATTTGTGTTGAGCTGGCAAAATTTGCCTCTTAGGGGTTATTTTGAGGCAGACAAGATGGATATGGCAATTATGGCATAGGAAGACCCCATTTTGTGCTGGAATTGCCAAGGACCAATTTCTTTGACTACCACTCTAGCCATTCGATTGTTGTCTAGGGGATCTAGTTATTCAGCTTTTGAGAGCAGCCGGTCTACTTATAGCTTCATCCACTCTCTTAAGACGAATAGACTTACCTCTTAGAGAGTAAAGAAGCTTGTGGCTATCCATATTTCTTTGCATCACATTGATCGCAAGACACTTTTGTACAAAGAGTATCTAGGAGCACAGTGGGATGTAGAGCCAAAGGAGCTAGGACAGATTGATGATGATGCTACAATTACCAAGGTAGGGCTGGTTGCTATTAGTTTGGCGGAGCTTGACTGTGTGGAGTCCAACAATTCTAGTGACGAGTAGTTTGACTTTGGGGATGATTAGAGGCCTCACTTCAGCCCGCTTTGTTATTTTGACATCATATGATCTTCATTGTACTCATTGCAATCATCATCATGAAATCTTGAATATAATATAAATTTTGAATTCGCAATGTTGAATTGCTAATGTTCACTTCACAGTTTAGTAGTACTTAAGTATTTTACTAATTTGCAAAAGTTTCATTTGTAAAATCAAAATTGTAATTCTTGTACATCTTTTTAGAACTGTTTTCTAAAGTATTATATGTATATCAACACTGTTTACCTCACTGGGTAAACAGGAAGAATACAGAAATCGAACAGCAATGCACAATGCAAATACAAAAGAAGTACCAGAATAAGCTTGCCATTAATGTCAAAAGATGTTCCTATTATATTCTGTCATCAACATTACATGTCCTCCAACACCCAGAGGTGGTACAATATATGACAGCCGAAGGGGTGCGACACAACCGTCGCGACTCCAACTACCTACCCGTCGGCTAACTAACTGACCACCGTAACTCATTATTACCGACGACAACATAAACATAATATACCAACATAACATAATGATTACTCCCGGTAACATCATCCCCCCCAAGAAAAGAAGTCGACTCCGACGACTTAATACAAATTAGAGATGAACGGCAGGAACTACTGACGCCAGTCGGGCCCGGATCTTATACACTTGCTGTGTCCTCGCCTAAAAACCCCTTTCTGCTACCATCCGATGCTCAAGTGCGGATTTCACCAATATGTCTTCCTTGGCCATCACAGTCCTCCTGTGCCTAACCCAAACTTGTCTACAAAACACGTTTTTCAGTCTCAGCTTCCACCAACTACTACTCAATTGATATTGTCTCCCTAGCCAATTTGTCCTCGATAGCCACCCGTGCTGCTCTCCCGGCATCCAACTCCTGGGTACGCTGAACTAAGTCTCACGCGACTAGTGCCTCCAACCTGGTGGTCAGCTCCTCCCGATCCCTCTGTGCATCCACCACGGCAACCTCACGTCCAACCGAGACATACTCCGAGTTCCTCAAAGTGTACCAGTCATGCCTGGAGGTGGCCACAATCCGCTGGCACAAATACTAGGAGACACCTCAAATCATCCATCATACTCCCCAAAGGCTAAAAACTGAACTGAATAACTCCCTGTTGTCGTACGACTGCGCGGACCTGCAATGCCTTCCCTCAAACTCTGTTTGTTCGCAACCTCCAAATCCGTCTCCCTCTACGGCTTATTTCTTCCCCACCAATGCTCAGCTGCAGGTTTCTTTCTCACAGTACGGACAAGCACAACACTTCCCGTGGTATTCTGTAGCTCAAAAATAAACTGGGGGTCTGGGGGCAACGCCCCTAGCGGGGTCGAGGGGCAGCGCCCCCGCCGCCAACACCAATTTACAACCCTCAGAACCATACGAAAGTCCATGGCGCACAGCATTTCTATGATATTTTAAGATGCCAAAAACCCTTCTTTTCCACTCTGAATTTCCAGTGTCCTGGCTTCAAACTCAAGCGAATCATTTTAAATCTGGTCGTCGTTTTTTTTATTTTTATTTTTAGGCACTGTAATGTCCCTGATGGCACCCCGGCCATACAACCTCCCTGTACTGTCAACAACAGCACTGGCACCTCTGATTGTGCGGCCACCTTCCCGTGTGGTCGACACCCTTCTTATCGTACGGACATACCTCCGGTCAACAACAGCACTGGCATCTCCAATCGTGCAGCTGCTTGGTCTACCTGTGGCGGTCGGCCCGTGCTTTACCCTTCGCGTCGCGTGGTGGTGCGGTGTTCGGCGTCTTCTTCCCTTTACCCCTTGCTGTGCGGTGATGGCGGTGTGCTGGATTGTTTTGTTCTTTCGTCGCGGTGGTGTTGTGCGGTGTCTTTGATGTTTGGCGGCGTTTTATTCTTTCGCGGGCTGCTTGGTGACTGCCTTCGATGGCTCCCACCGCACGGTGGTGCCACCGTCGGTGGTTCCACCGCACGGTGGTGCCACCGTCGGTGGTTCCACCACACGGTGACCATTTTCCCTTTTCTTTTTCTTTTCTTTTTTTTTTTTTTTTTTTTTCAAGTTGTCTAGAGAGTCTTCGGCTCGAGTCCCCTGTCTCTGGGATAGCTCTTCATCCTTCTCGGTTTTCCTCGCCCAAAAGTCTCCTGCTTTTGTCCCGTGCCTCTCGAGTTGCTTGCCCAGCCTCTTAGGTCCCCTTCCATCCTCTCGGGTGTCCCTCCGGACTCCCGAGTGTCCTTCCGGCCTCTCGGGTCCCCTACGCGCTTCTCGTGGTAGGGTTTCAATTTGAACCTATTGGTGGCAAGTTTATTTTCCATGGCCATCCGAAGACCTGGAACCACAAATTCTATAGGAACCATGGTCTCCTTCCCGTACATAAGAAGAAGAAGAATAATGAAGATTTTGAATACTGCGGTCTTCCACATAGGGTTCCAATCGTTGCCAACACTCTTCGGATTATCTACGTCGCCAGGGTTTGGGGCGTCTCCCTTCCAATATTCTTTGTATTCTGGCAAGTACACCTCTATTGGTTGCTCTAGTTCCTCTACTTCGACGCTTAATACGTTACAGGAGGGTGAGAACATCTCATAGTCCTCCTGCTGCCAGTGGAACAATCCATTTAGTGAATCTGTGTCATCCTCCGAACAGCAACCTCCGATTTTTAATATGCCTTCGGCATCTGGGTCCATCCCCTCTCTCCCTTCGTCTCGTGGGTCATTTTCCCTCTCGGATTCAAATCCCAAGGAAGAGGCAAGTTCCTCGCTCACCAACTGCATCCGGAGATCAATAGTGAATTTCTTGCCTCCGCTCTCCATCGAGAGTGTATTTCGTTTCCAGTTGTGGTTTGCTTTCGCAGCCACCAACCATCCTCTTCCAAGTATGGCGTCATACCCTTTCTGTTTCAATGGAATGACCACGAAGTCGAGTACAAAAGGTTGTGCACCCACGGTGACTTGCTGTGCCATCAACATGCCGAGGGGCTTAATCCCGTGCTGGTCTGCACCTAGCAGATTAAACGTAGGTGGCCACAGAGTGGGTTTTCCTAGCTTTTTCCATGTGTCCTCCGGAAGGACATTTACTCTGGAACCGCCGTCTACTATAGTATTTGCCAGGATGGTGCCCAGGATGCCCATCTCCACCACAGCTGGGTGTCGGCCATTGTTGACGGTAAGTACAACTGGATTTGTTGCCGAGCTTCCTAGTATGGGAGCGTCCATGTCTCTCGGTTTGGGTTTATCAACCTTTGTGCCCAACAACACTATCCCCAATTGCGGTATGGTGTGTAGGAGGTCTTCCAGTTTCACAGGTACCTCCATTTGGAGCATCTGCCGTACAATGTTCCTCTCCGCGTCTGTGCAGTAGGGTCCAGATGACTCGTGTGTCTCTCCCCGTTGGGCTTTCATGGCCCTTTCTATTTCCTCCCTTGCCTCCGTCATTCTCTGCTTCTCCGTGCGGGGATGGGGGTATTGGGCTTCCTTTGCCTGCCCTCGGGTAAGAGCAAGGATGGCTTCTTTACCCCGTGTGTTGCCTTCGATATCAATCAGATTGGCCCCTACGCCAGACTTCGGACAATTGGCATCTTCATGGTCACCGGGGCCACACCACCGACATAGCTTTTGAGCGGTGTCATTGTTATTACACTCTCGTGCGTAATGACCCCATTGATTGCAAGCCCTACATTGAATCATCGAGCATCCCTTCGCATCGTATTGGACCCTGTTTCTGGTGGAATTATTATTATTCCCCCGTCCGCCTCGTCGGTTTCCTCGGTAGCCTCTGGAAGATGCATTATTGTTTGAATCCGATGTGGAGGGCTGCTCATGTGCAAAGATCACTTGCTGGTTACGTGCCTTCAGATTGTATGGGCATTCCTTCGTAGAGTGTCCCATGATCTGGCAGATGTCACAGAATGCCTTCTTGGGACAGGCACCCTTTGCGTGGCCGCTCTCCTTACAATCCGTGCACCACAGTTCATCATCCTTGCCTGTGGTCCCCTTCATTGTCTTAAACTCTTTTAACATTTGTTCCATATCCTTCTGAAGGGCCGTGACTTTCTTCTTCGGCTTCTCATCACTGCTACTCTCTTCTTCCGACGTATCATCTTCCGAGGATGACGAAGATCTATTCTTCTTCTTTTTGGCCGTCTTATTTTCACTTTTCAAGTCCATGGCCCGGTTGTATGCATCCTCGTAGGATGTCGGAGGCACAATTTTCATCTTTCGTCGTAGCTTAGGGTTCAGACCCTCGACAAACCACCGCTTCTTTAAGCCATCAGCCGGTTGGCTTTCCATCTTTCTGACTAATTCCTTCAGCCAGCGGCCATATGCCCATACGGTCTCCTTCTTTCCTTGCTTTGTTCCATAAATTTCGGAGACTATCTCATTATCATCTCGGAGGAGCCGAAATTCCTTCTCGAGTGCTTTCTTCAATTCATCCCACGTAGTTACCCCGGTTTTATCCAAATCTGAATACCAGTCAATAGCCACTCCTCTCAGTGTGGCGGGGAACTGCTTCATCCATTCATCCTGGTCAGTCACCCCGTTGGCTGTCCAGATGGTTTCGCATGTACGGCAATGTCGTGCGGGATCATCTTTGCTATCCCCGTTGAATTTGGGCAACTTCTGTTTGGTCGCCATTGATGGAAATCGTCCACTTGGAGGTGGTTGTGGCTATGTCTGCCCTCCGGCGCTGCTCCCTCCGATGCCGCTGATGTCTCCTGTGGTGGTGACCGAAGGTACGATGTTCTGCCTTGTACCTACCGTGCGGTTAGCTTCCCCTTCGTCATCACCCGTGCCCGGCTCCCTTCGGTGATCCTCCCTTTGTGGCGTGAGAGATAAGTTTTTGAACCGATCTCGAGTCTCTTCAACTAGTTCTCTCCGTAACCTAGTTTCCTTCAGAAACTCTTCGAGGCTTCTCGCTCTACAGTAGTCTGGTGACGCGTAGAAATTCCCCTCGGCTTCTGCACCTTCCGTGACACCTCCTTGGTTCCCTTCGGGCAACCCTTCGGCAAGTCATCCTTCGGCAAGTTGCCTCAGCCTCCGTCTACGTTCTACACGTTCCAGAATCAAAGCCTTCTACGCAGCCTCCCACTCGTCGGTTTCTAATTTCTTATTTCTGTCTTTATTCAATAAATTGGGCATTAATTGTGGTACAATTTCATGTTTCACAACACACAAACCAAAACACAACACGTCTTTATTAATTCATTCTTTTGTATACAATCAACATAATTCTTCTACTTCTAACAGTGTTCTTTATTTCTCTCCCTTCACAATTTAAGGATTATTTGTCCTTCGTCGGTCTTCTCTACGTCCGTCATGCTGGCGCTCATGAAATTCTCGTAAGATTTGCTGTCGTCGATTCTCACGGTAGGTGTTTTCTCTGCGGTTTTGAAGAGCCAAAAATGCTTGAGCCAGAAGGTTAGGCAAATTGCTCATCAACCGATTCACCGCCGGGCTTACACCAAGCGTGCTCCACATAGCATCCTCCGAAACAGCCTCAATGGTGGCTTCCCTCCGTACGTGTGTTTCGATGGCCGCCTGAAGGATGCAAGAGAAATCTTTTGTGAGTGCTCGTTCTCCTTCGAACAGTTCTTGGTGATCTTCGTCAGGGTTACTGCCCGTCCCCTCGGGCAATGGTTGTCCCATTATCCCTGTGCCATGTAGTATATTCCCGTCCCTCCCGAAATAATTTCGGCAACGGCGCCAAATGTTTACCTCACTGGGTAAACAGGAAGAATACATAAATCGAACAGCAATGCACAATGCAAATACAAAAGAAGTACCAGAATAAGCTTGCCATTAATGTCAAAAGATGTTCCTATTATATTCTGTCGTCAACATTACATGTCCTCCAACACCCGGAGGTGGTACAATATATGACAGCCGAAGGGGTGCGACACAACCGTCGCGACTCCAACTACCTACCCGTCGGCTAACTAACTGACCGCCGTAACTCATTATTACCGACGACAACATAAACATAATATACCAACATAACATAATGATTACTCCCGGCAACAAACACCGCCCCCCTCTATTGCTCCATGGGCATCCCCAAACTTAGGCCATTGGTCCCCCCACCCCTGAAACCTATAACTGTATCCCACCATCCCCCCATCAACAAACTCAATGGAACTATGGGAAAAAGAGAAATATTATATTTTTAAATTGAATATTGTCCTCCAAAAAGCTTGAAGATAGCTTTGTGAATGATATTGTTATGTTGTTGGAATAGATCCTGAGTTCTTCCAAATCTTTTGAGGACAAAAAAATTGTCAAGATTTCTAGTTTACGAAACTACTCCTAGCTGGATTAATGTGATTCCATCCAAAGATCACCATTGCTGCAAATTGGAATTTATAGATTTGGTGTTGCATCATGGATGAGTTTGATGTCTTTTGAAGCTACAATTTCTATGAAGACTTTGTTGGAGAAATTGTTGAGGTTTTTTGATGTGATAGAAGAGCGATTTGAGGACATATTTGTAGTTGGCCATACCACCCTCCATGATAGGTCGTACCATCATTCTTGGCCAAACTGTTCAAAACTGGGACGCAGGTATAAGGAGTGTTTCACATATTTTATTTGACTGTTAGTTGTTATTCCTTTCATTTGAAGCCATACAGCATATGATGAGCAGATTTCATCTTTGAGGCCGTCCATGTTGGGGTTTGGCTTGTAAGGGGGCATTTGAACCGCTACAGTAAAGTGTGGAGGTTTTGAAGAGTTTTTTATCACAGAAAGTGGCATATAGATTCCTGAAGGTGGTTTGTATAAGTTTGGGTTTGCACTTCCCTTACTAGCTTCCTCAAAGAGAGGTCCTACTGCTCCATGGCCTTGTCATTCAGGCATTTCCAGTTGAATGACAGACTCGTACAACTCCTAAAACTAAATTCTACACTGCTATACTCTTCCTACAACATGACTTCATAATGTTTGAATGTGTTTGCATAGGTCTGGTAGTGTTCCGTGCGAAGAGGCAAGTTGGGTGTGTGTAGGACGTGTGTTGTTGGGTTTTCTGAGGTGGTTTACTTTCTGTTCAGACCTGCAGCACCCTATTATAGAGTACTTTCAGATCTGGACCAGCTTATTACCTCACTCATCAAGGTATTTCATTGTATATTATTGTTGAGTTTCTGAGAACATGTTGTTTGGCATCATTCTGGGGTGTAACAGCAGTTTGTTTAACATCAACTCTTACCATCGGCAAATTAATTTTCTTATTCTAATGTTTACGATGCAAATAAATTGATATTGTATTACTTTGGATGGTCATACTGTTGAAAGCCATCTTCTCATGCTTTTTGAATTGTAACACTAGATGGTAGTACTGTTGATAATTGGCTCTTGTTATTTGTTGATACTTATCGCACTGAATAAATGGTAATGTTGTAATTGCTCATGAAGAAGCTAGTTTTAAATTTCAATATTGCATAATCTTTCCCACTGCATAAGTAAATGTGCCCAAGGCTTTCCTATTGAAAAGTAGAAGTGCCATTGTAATTCCTACTGAACAAGTGGATGTTTACTTCTTTCAGTATTGCATATGCATCCAACTGAAAAGTGGTATTGGCAGGCTTGCTGCATCATGGTTTCCTTTCAATTGTTGTTTTCAGTTCATTTGTAATCCTCAACATCATATGCTCTCACCTTGCCCACTCTAAAATCTAGGTGATTAGAAAGTATGCACTGTCATCTTTCTAATCATATAAGAAGACCAGAGATGATCAGCCAAGGATCAGAGTTGATCTGACTAGGTCATACCACTCCCCTTGATACATGATATATTTAAAGGGCCCAGCACTTGCCATTGTTAGTTTTTAGTAATCAGATAAGCATTAAGGAACAGAAAATCAAGATGCAAGATAAACAACCACAAAATCAACACATGACACACATATACCCTAGGAAAGCCTCCCTCTTGGAGGAAAAACCCAGCAACAATGTTCAGATCTTATTTATTAATATCAGTAGTTGATCAAATACAATTCACCCTCCTAGGGCAAAGGCAAGACTGACTTATCTGACTTGTAACTTCTGATCTGAACTTGAAATATCCTTCAATCACCAGTAGGGCAGATTCGGCAGATGAAATACACTCAGAACTTGATACTATGAGCAGAGATGATGTTAGCTGAGACTCAGATGAAGATCGCAGGCCTCCAAGGTGTGATCGCTGGTCTCTAATGTGTGTTCGCTGATGTCCAAAACAAGTTCGCTGATGTCTAAGGCAAGTTCGTTGATGTCTAAGGCAAGTTCGCTGATATTGCAGAGATATTCACTGATGAAGAGATTATTGCTTTTTTGAGATATCTATACATGGTTACATTGCCTTATAGGCTAGGTCGGCTAAATACAATTGCCGCCAAAAATACAAATAATATTTATTACACGTTATATGTTGTTTGCTCAACCGCCCAATTTGGGTCCGGCCCTAGAACACATTACACATTGCTTATACGCCCAAATAGGGCCAGCCTCATATGATTTACAAGTTACATTGAATTATTACAATATGTTATTTAAAAGGTTAATTCCGATTCTAGCTATTGATTTCAACATCCATGAGGAATACAACCATCAACCAGCCGATGCTTATAACTACCCAAGAATGACAAAAAAATTAATACATAGTCAGATAACCAACTTATTAAAACATAATAATCAACATTGTACATTGACGACATAATCGAGTGAAAGACTGTTTCTGTCATTCCCAATGTGGGAATCAAAGCATGTCCAAGAAAGAATGTTAAAGATGTGCCACCTCATCAAATAGCAAAATAAATCAAATAGTGAGAGGAAGCAAATACAAGAGTTGCCTTTAGCACAAAGCATTCTTTGAGGAGAGGAAAGGAATCACAAAAAACCCTCACTTCTCCATCTCATAGGGTCTTCCCTGATGTAGAAAAGAGCCACCTATTTTAGGGCAGAAATGAAGAAAAGTCCACTAATGAGAAGAGAACAAGTGGGCCATTAAAGAGACAATTTCAAAACAATTCTAAAGAGATTGCAAATCAAACTATTGCAAGATGCCTCTATGCAAATAGTTCAATATTATTCAATCCCCATATTGACAAGATATGTTGAGGAAAGTAATTGAGGCTCAACAAGGGTACACAAGCAAGAAGGTGCACAACACCTTACTAGCAAAGGACATAAAAAATATAGGCACTTCATTGGCATCCATTAGGAATTCATGGAAACAAATAGGTGTGCCCATTGTTTTTTATGGAAGAAAGGATGAAAGAAATCAACTATTAATCAATGTGATTGTAATGTCCTCTATTGGGGCAATGCTTTTGAAGTTGTCAATTGTCAAGGGCAAATGGATGATGCATAACATATTGCCGACATCATTTTACAAAGAATTCAAAATGGAATCCTCAAAATGCAAAGAATTTAAGAGTGGCTAATATGTTTGTTGAGACAATTTTCATGTATATTTTGGGCACCATGTGTTGTCCACTCATTCAATCTCGTGCTACAACACATTAGTGGGAAATTAAATTGGATCTAACAAGTCTATGCAAAGGCTAACAGGATCCAAATGTTCATCATAAACCATTGCTTATCACAAGCCATTTTTAAAGAATTCTTTCAATTGGAGCTACTTAAGGTCATCGAAACACTACAAATTTTATATTTTACCTTTCACTTTAGTAATTACTAATTTACTTTTTAAAATTTATGTATGCTTTCTTCATTGTTTTTAATTTTTTAATTTTTTTAATTGGTTGTTAAGATTCAGTTTGCATCCAACGCAATCATATTGAGATGACTTGTGAAGATGTCGGGGCTACTTTCTGCCATAGTCATCAACCAAGTTGGTCTCCCTATGGAGGCAATCTAGTAGTGGCAAAGCATCAAATGTAAAGCTAAAGATCCTAGATGACACTTATAATGATTGCATAAAATATCTTCTTAGTTCCATCGAGTCCATCATTAGTATGACCTGCTCTATTAACATGAATAAGTTATGTTTGGAAGTGGTATACAATAACATCGGCACAATGATTGAGACAATAAAGTCCATCATAGATGAAAAACAACAAGATCCTCAAGAAAATTTCAGCAAAGAAGTGCAGACAATTTCCGTTTAGTGGTAAAAAAATGACCACCAAACTACATCTTATTGCCTTTGCAATGATGCCCAAACTGTACAATGATCAGATTCTTGCTTTGTTGTCAAGCGTGCCACCATAAAGAAATCCAAAAGTCAACGAAGGGTACAAGAAGCACTTACTAAACTCTCTCCCAATCCTAAGATGCTGAATTTAGTTACAAATGAGTTTGTTGAGTTTGTAGCCTCCAATGGTAACACTTCAAAGTATTTCCACTCTCCATGACAAGTATAGGCAGAATGCTCATGCTTGGTGTTACCTTAACGGCCATACATCACCACACCTCCAGAATATTGAGATCAAAATTTTATCGCAAGTTTCTTAATTTCTATTGCACTCTTTAAATGCATATTGTTTCATTTTTGAGAAGATAAGATTACTAATTTCAAATTTTAAATTTGATTTCCAATTTTATAATTGCAATTCTCTTACTTTGCCTCAATAGGTAGCTAGTTTCTTTTCATCTAAGCACAATTGGTGTACATACTCTTTCATCCATTCAATGAAATGCAACCAACTGGCAGCAAGTAAGCCAATGGAGCTAGTTTATGTACATTCCAACTTATGCCTTCTTATGACAAACAAAATGAATACAAGGGGGCATGATATTATGGGATGTAGATCCAAAGTGAATTGACCTAGACTTTTAAGCTACCAAACAATCTTCACTTTTTGGAGTCAGATACCTAACCTACTTTTAGTGTCAGTGTTAGTATGGTTGCATGTGGTTTTCCTAATTTACCTTCATTGTCTAATGTCAATGATGATATTGATGGTGGTCTTCAGGATGACCCATAGGATGTTGATTATTTAATATTGAATAAACAATGAATATTTATCATGACATCTAAGTTTTGACATATCGATATCAAATTTGAAATTAGCATACTATATTCCAAATTTGTAATATTTATGGTAGTTTTGTCCAGCATATGCATGATATGTTGTATTTTGAATTTGATTCTTGCTTTTAGGCTACATATATGTGTGTGCGTGTATGTGCATTTACTATTCACATGGTTGTTTAGGTTAACATTATTCGTATGCATTATAAAATAGAGTTATGCAAGTGTAAGAACCTCTTCAAAATTTTCAACAAACTTATGCAATTTCTCTCATCGTTTTGTCAACTGTTAGTCAAACAAGATAGGTTGGTGCATGATAAATTTGTTGAAGATGAAATGTCCAATTTGCTTGTTAATTGATAAATTTGTTGAAGATGAAATGTCTCATAAACAATTGATAATTGCTTGTTGAAGATGAAATGTCCAATTTGCTTGTTACCAAGAATATAGGTTTCAATTGCCAGAGATTCCAGATCATATGACTCATGCATAAACATAATATATATATATATATATTAAAACTCAAATAACTCTTCACTACAATTAGAAATCTATTATTAACTTCACAGAATTACAGAGTTGTTATCAATGGTGGGCTGCTACAAAAATACTATGGATGAATGTCCCATTCTAAACTGTACATATATTTCTTTGAACGGATAGGATTTGAGGATGATGCAGTTCCCCACCTTGTCGCAGTCTACTTGTCCATGGAGTATTTATTCAATACACATTTGCCATTGGAAACTATTGTCATTTTATGACACCCTTGGTCCATCAACGAGAACCGATCAGAGATATGTCCCATGGACCAATGATGCCCTAGTTGATCAAGCACAAAACCAATGGAATCATGAGATGTTAAGTATTATCTTGTCGAGAGGCGGCTTCAAGCCTTTCCCCTTTGCATCTTGCCTTCATTCCTTGGAGTTCGTTGGTACCATCTCTTTCAGACCCTGTAATCCCAGAACCTTGGAATTCCAAACCTTCTTTCATCCCTTTCCTCCTTCCCTTCCAAATCCTGGAATTCCAAACCTCCTTTCCTCCCTTTCCTCCATCCCTTCTAGACCCCGAAATCTTGGAATCTTGAAACCCCAGAATTTCGGACCTTCTTTCATCCCTTTCCTCCTTCCCTTCCAAAATATCGGAACCCCAAAGTTCCAGACCTTCTTTCCTCCCTTTCCTCGTTCCCTTCTGAAATCTCGGAACCTCGAAATTCTAGACCTTCTTTCCTCCCTTTCCTCCTTCCCTTCCAAATCCCGAAATCCTAGAACCCCGGAATTCCTTTCCTCCCTTTCCTCCATCCCTTTCAAGCCCCAAAATCCTGAAATTTCGGACCTCCTTTCCTCTCATTCCTCTAGACCCTAGAGTTTTTGACTCATCTCCTCTTGCAACGTTTTCCTAAGGGCCCGACGTTCAACTTCTAATGACTTGCAACACTTCCAGATGACGTGATCAACACTCAAGACTTTTAATGCTCCACCAACTCCTGCGACTTGTCTACTTTCATTCATGGAGCTACATGTGCGCATTTAATGTTTTTTGCATGATTGCCATCAAGTGGAATCCAAGGCAATTCTTAAATATAGTTACTCAATGACCTTCATGTCAAGTCTATATGCTCTAACTTTGGAATGTCAGGCAATCTACCTTCTAGAAGTGCTTTCCTTCTTGGGATTGCCTTGTCAGGATATGGATGGGTGTCTTGCATGCCTCCATGTCAAATCTGTGCACTTCCCTACCTTCTTGGACTGGCATTCTCCTGTGCACACTAGGGTCAAGGTTTCCCCTCTTTGACCATTAGTCTCTTCTTTGCAACCAGTTTTCTATATATAGGTTGTTAAGCCTCATTGTAAAGGGTTCTCTCCTTGCTGGCTTGAGCTACTTTTTGCTCTTTCACTTCTCTTGAAGATTTGTATATTTACTTGCATTTTTGGAACTATAAGTTTGGCCATTGGCCTAAGAATGAATTGAAATTATCATTCTTCCTCCCTTCAACTTAAGAATGTTGTGCATGTTTTCTTACCGTCATTGTAAGTGTATGTTTTGTGGCTTTCTCTCACATGTGTTGTGTTAACTTGTTTCTGAGTGAGACTTGTGGAAAACCTTCTCCCCTTTTGAAATTCGGTGAATTCTAACCTCCATACATGTGTTTGGGGTCATTCATGCAACTAAAGTTTGTGCATCTCCAAGGTATTTCAATTGATTCTTTGTGTCATTTCAGGGTGAGAGAGGAACATCTCTTATCTTGGTGCATCACACCTTTCATTTCAGCGTTTCTTTCTTCTCTATTCCTTTGCAAGTTGTTAGGATAGGTTTAGACATAGAATTTGGAGTGTTGAGTTGGTTCAACACCTGCACTTGGATTGAGAAGGAAGTCGGCCTTATCTAGAGATTCAACCCCTTTGCGCAAGATCCCACACTTTAAGGTTGTTTCCATGTTTCACGAGGTTGCTGAGTTGATAGCTTAGCAAGGGTGCAAACTTTTGTGACAACAGAAACTACTATAGGCTCTCATGCTACTTTTTCAAAAGTATATTCTTATTAGCAAGTTGTTGTGACCATTTCACACATCGCCCCATTAGAATGGGGACCCCCTCTTTTTTGGCTTTTTGTTTTGCTTTCTCTCTGCTTACCTTCTCTCTGCTTTTGGAATTTTGAGTGAGTGGTTGTCTGTCTGGGCTAGGGCTAATCCTTAAGGGTTCTTTTTTGGTATCATTCAAGCTAAGTCCAGTCAAATTTTAGAAAAATTGTTAAATGTCTCCCTGAGGAATTGAGATTGTCAGAATAAAGTATACCTTCCAGGAGGGTCAAAGTTGTTAGGTCAGAGATAGGACCAGGCCTCAGGTCAGGTCTAGATTGAATAAGGGTTTTTTAGGGCAAAGTACTGTTTGTTTCCAAGTCTGAGTCAGTTAAATTTGGTCAGTAAGTAAAGTGAATCTAGTCGGCCAAGTTAAATAGGGAATGAAATGGATCAAGAGCCTGAAAATGTCAAATTTGCTCCTGACCCTTGCTGAGGGTCCAAGGCGAAATTCTTTGTAGATTGGATTTCCTTCGCAATTTTGATTGAGTTTTGACATGTTTTAAGGTGAATTTGTGTGTTCTTGCTTGGAGAGTTTTTGATAGATTTTTGGAGAGCAAGATGATGCCTGAAATAGAAAATTCACTCCTGACCCTTGCTAAGGGTCCAAGGCGAACTTCATTCTAAACACAATTTCTTGTTGTTGGATGGATTTGCTAACTGGTTCCTGGCCTCGAAAATGACCTAACTTTGCCTTGTGAAACGGTTTGAGACTTAAAATTTGAGCAGTTTGGCCTAAAGTGAGGATTTCGCTCCTGACCCTTGCTGAGGGTCCAGGGCAAAAATGTTGTTTAAGTTTATTTAGCACTAATTTTGGCTAACTTGTTATGTGCAGGGTCTCCCGGAAGGAAGATTGGACGTCACTTGATGCCTTTGAAGGTTTGAAAACATGAAAAATGATGAATTTTGGGCAACAAAGGTAAAATCGCTCCTGACCCTTGCTGAAGGCCCAGGGCGAAATTTTGATTTTTCCTCATTTTGCAGTGAAAAAGGATCAAGTTTTTTAACATGAATAGAAAATGAACAACTCCCTCTACCCGCCTGAAAAGGTTTTAACTTGAAATGATGGAGGACTTTGTTGAAAACCTAAAATTCGCTCCTAAACCTTGCTGAGGGTCCAGGGCGAAAATTCCTATTAGAGTCATTTCTGGCCTAATTTGGTCAAATTGAGATGTCAAAGGCATGATGAATGGTGAAGTGAGCATGATGAAGCCCCCAAACTTGTTTGAAGATGAAGAGATGAAGGAGTTTTGCCCAGGAAAGGCAATTTCGCTCCTGACCCTTACTGAGGGTCCAGAGCAAAATTCTTTATAAGCATATTTTTTGACCTTTCTTAGGCATGAAAATCTATTCATAGCACAATACAAGATGAAATCTTCCTTAGCAAAGAAGTTTAAAGGTGAAAAGTGAAGCATTTTGGTCTAGATGGCAAAGTTCGCTCCTGACCCTCTCTGAAGGCCCAGGGCGAAATTCTCAAAAACACATTTTTCTTGCAAAGTCAAAATGATTTTTATGGTTGGAATGAATGTGAAGAGGTGTGTTTTACCCATTGAAGATAATTTGGATGGCCAACAAAGAAGCAATCAAGCTAAATAGGGAAAATCGCTCCTGACCCTTGCTGAGGGTCCAGGGCGAAAATTCTAAAAACCTACTTTTTCCTCCAAGTTTGAACGAAGCTAAGCCTAGACACGAGTTTGAAATGATGTTTAAATTGCCTTGAAGTGAAGAAGGATTGTTGAGAATGAAAGTTTTGAAGGCAATTATCAAAATCGCTCCGGACCCTTGGAGAGGGTCCAGGGCGAAAATCATAAAACCAACATGTTCCCTTCAAGATTGTTCTAAGGCAAGGTTATACTAAGGTAGAAAAGGCCTTCAAAGACATGATGAATAAAGGTTTGCTTCCAAAACTTGATGATCCTGGGGCTAGGAAAGAAAAATCGCTCCTGACCCTTGCTGAGGGTCCAGGGAGAAAATTTGAAAACCTCTTATTTTACCTTGCAGAAACAAGACAAATTTGGATGGAGTGGATAAGGAAAGACATTACCTAATGATGAATAAAGGTTTGCTTCCAAAACTTGATGATCCTGGGCTAGGAAAGAAAAATCACTCCTGACCCTTGCTGAGGGTCCAGGGCGAAAATTTGAAAACCTCTTATTTTACCTTGCAGAAACAAGACAAATTTGGATGGAGTGTATAAGGAAAGACATTACCTAGTGATGAATAAAGTTTCAACGAAAAATGATGATGGATTGGGTCTAGATTTGCAAAATCGCTCCTGACCCTTGGAGAGGGTCCAGGGTGAAAAACTTGGAAAGAGGATTTTCTTGCTTAGTTTGGAGGCATAAACATGATCTTGCTTGGTGAAGAAGTTTTTAGATGAAAAAGTGAGGATTTCTAGTCAAAGTTGCAAAAATCGCTCCTGACCCTTGGAGAGGGTCCAGGGCGAAAAACACCAAAATCACATTTTTTCTCTTAAGTTGGATAGGGCTAAGTCTGGAATTCAGTAAGAAGACCTATTTGAGATGCCTTGAAGAAATTTTGAGCTTTGAAAAATGTCAATTTTGAGCCAAATTGTGAAAATCGCTCCTGACCCTTGGAGAGGGTCCAGGGTGAAATTCCTCTAAAAGCGTTGTTTCCTTCAAGATTTTTGATGAAGTAACTTGGTGGTGCAAGGAAATGGATCTTGGAAATTGCGTAGAGAGTTCAACGATTAAGTTAAGGTGGATTTTAAGCCTAAAATGAGAAAATCGCTCCTAACCCTTGGAGAGGGTCTAGGGCGAAATCCACATTTCCACCTAAATTCCTCATGCAGAATACCAAAATTTGAAATGCAAGACCTTACTTGGATATGAATTTACCCTCCAAGAGATTTTAGAGTCAAGATATGAAATATTCAAGGCTAAATTTGGAAAATCACTCCTAACCCTTAGAGAGGGTCCAAGGCGAAATCATTAGCAAACTTCATTAAGACCTTGATCAAAAAAGTTGATATTCTCCAATTTGCACTAAATCACCAAAATTGCTAAGTTTGAGGCGTGTGGAAAATTAAATTTAAATTCGCATTAATTTAAAAGCATTTTGCATTTAATGAATTAATTTTAAGCCTTGAAATAATCGAAATTTTACCTTGGAGGATTAAAATTATTTTTTTTAAATTAAATGAGCGCTCAAGGGAATTATTTTGCCTTTGTAGGCAAGTCGGCCACCCTTTTTTTAGAGATTTTATTTATTTTTTACCTCTTTTTTGCCAAGTCAGCCTTGAAGGGAGTAGGGTAAGCGCTCTATATAATGGAGGAGTGTTGCTTCACATTTCAAATCATTCATTCATTCCTTCTAAATGCGAAATTGAAGAGCAAATTGGAGGAGCGAAATATAGCTTGTTTGAAGCGAATTTCTACTAAGTGTGGATACTAAGGAGGGTGGAATTTATTCTTTTTGAAGCTAGAGGAGGCGCAATCCATCCAAAGGAGGACTATAATCTAGGCCTTGTCCATCAATGTCTAGTTTTCTTTCATCATTGTCAAGTTTTTTGAGTACTCAAGAGGAGGTATGGCGAAATTATCTTAATATCCTTGTTCAAGACTTGATTTTTGCGCACTTTTTTAGAAAAGCCTAAGTGTTGATTAATTAATTAGGAAATGATAACTCTAGATTTATCATGAAGTTTCCTAATTAATATCTTAAATCTTCCTTTTGACTCTTATTTTCTACACTTTAATCTTCAAGGACTAATTTTGAAATGTTGTGTAGGTATCAAGATGGCGACTCCAAAGGCAGGAGTATCTACTAGTCGCCCGGCTCTCATCAAAGAAGATCAGAAGAATGACGAATTGGAAACCATGATCGTGTCCAAGTGGAGTAATATCGGAGACACCAACTTAGGAAACTTCAATGTGAAGAAGTTTCGAGAGGTCCCCTACATTGGCAAGCCATCACCTGTTGCGAAGAAGATAATTGAAAGTGGTATCATCAAGGCGGCAGGTTTCCCTCCAGCAGTCAAGTGTCATGAGCTGATGATCGAGTGTGCTCGCCACTATGACTCACAATCAAGGACGATTGTATCCAAGGAAGGGAACACCTTGGCTTACCTTTCAGAGGAAGCTATAAGTGAAGCTCTTCATCTTCCAGAGCATAAAGATATGATTTACAAAAGCTTAGAAGGAGCCAGGTCGATCTATGAAGATGATCCCGACACTTGTCTGAATCTCATCAATAAGAATTGGTTGCTCAAAAGTCGGCCTCGCTTGAATAAGATTCCCAATACTCCGCATAGGATCGACTTCCAGGAGGAGTATAGAGATTTGATAACTTTGCTCAATCAAGTTACAGGGGCCCCTCAAGCCTTCTACTTCGAAAAGTGGATGTTCTTCTTCATTCAAGTGATAGTCCAAGGGAAAGGAATGCTTCATTGAGCCAGAATTATTAGCAATTGTCTAGATGTGCAGTTGAGAAGGCTAAGACCCACCAAATCGTTCTACATGAGCTCATATGTTATGTATGCCTTAATCAACAGTATCTCCTTTACAAGCACTTCCTCTTGAATCAGTTGGCGAAGCAGAAAGGGTCAAGAGCTTGGTTCAGCTTATGAGCTCTTGGATTGATAAATCCCACACGCTAGCCGTTGAATTTGCAACAAGAATGATGAAGACAGTTCATCGAGCTATCCAGGTCCTTGAGGTTATCCATAATCTAATGATAACTGTAGCCGCTTTCACTCACACTAGAGATGTTATCATTCCTGTCCTACAAGTAATAAGGCAAACACCAAGACGGATCCTGGCACAAGAAAAGATAATAGATGGAGGAACCCAAAACCTCCTACAGTGGTCAGCTCTGCTCCAGATGAAAGAGGTCCTTTTTGAAGACATCAACACCAAATGCAGTCAAGTGGAAGGTGTCATCCATCCAATTCAAGATAAGGTGTTTGAAGTGTTGTGTACCATTCTTGGCAGGCGGATCGAGATTGAGACAAATGTGGACATCCAAGAGTTGGAGGAAAGAGTCAAGGTCATCTTTTGCAAGGAGGAGAACGTCATCACAGATGAGCAACGAGATCTAATGTTCACTACCATGTTCCTAATTGAGAAGATCAAAGAACTTGAACCTGGATGGGAGACAGCTCTTCTCACTGCTTTTGATCAAGTCCTTCACTTGGAAGACTGAATGAAAAAACTTCCTAAGATTCCCATTGCTGAGATTGAGGGAATTGTGTCTAGATTCGTTGGATATGCTAAAAAAGAGCATAGGAAAGGGAACAAAATTCTAGATGAAAAGTTGTTATAAGATGATGTGGTAGTTTAATTCCTATTGGTCTATGTTTCCTCGATTTTTGTGCCAATTAAATATTTGGCTATGCATTTAATAATGTTCATCTAAATGGGGACCTTTTTGTAACAAACCCTAATTAGGGTTTAGGTGTCAAAATCTCAGCCATTGATCTTCTTTCGATCTGGGCCATTCATTGTATTTGAGGATGCTATATATACCCTCACTCATTTTCATTTTGATAATAGTTAGAAGTTAGAGAAGAGAGAGAGCTTAGAGAAGAAAGTTATTGTGTAGCAAGATTGAGTAGTGAAGAAAGAATTTTGAACAATTGTTGTCCATTTGGCTTTGAGATCAATAAAATATTGAAGTTATGGTGTTTTATTGCAATACTTGTGGCTATCTTCATGGTTGTTTATCTTCTTGAATCATTCTCAGTCGAAGTAGTATTTAAGTTTAAGTTTGAAGGACTAAGTGTTGTGCCTGATCTTTGGTGAGATTCATGTTCCAAACCACTAGCTTCTTACTGATTGTAAGGACGCCTTGTGTGGTCAACTGGAGATATTGAGATTGCTTAAACATTCAATCATTGTTGAAATATTGATATGTATCTTTATGATAGTATCTATATCCTTGATGATTTGAAAATCACTTAATCACCTTCGAAGATCGCATCAATTCCAGTAGAGTTGTAATTGCTTGGCAATACTGAAATTGGTAGAATCTTACCAAGTCTAGCCTACATTGAGTCATTCTTAGGATTAGATTAGAATTCATCTCTTGAAACCCTTGTCTTTTGCTATTTTTTTTTGAGAATCTGTTAGTATTAGGAAAATCTTGTTTCTGCAGTCAAAAGAGAGTGACACGGACAAGCTTTCTCAAAAAGTGCGTAAGACCCCTTGAAGAAACAGCATTTACAACGACCACTGGTGCTTATCCATACGTAGAGATCCTACAACGAAGAACCTTGAAGTCACCCTGATTGATCCTTTTCGCGATATCTTCAGCATTCAGAGGCTTTAATCAAGAGAGGATAAGGTACCATTTGGGTATTTTATTCTATGTTTGGCTGTGTACAAAATACACGTCAACACAAGTGTATTCACTTCATGGTAACCCCCAATCGATATAACAATTTAGACGCCAGCCTCAATATACATTTAATTCCTCTTAATTCATTCCACACTTATCATCTTGCTACTGCTGCCAATTTGCTTTCCAGGATGGAAGTCTAATAAACTCCAAAGAAGACGACACAAAATTATAAGCAAGGAAGCACCTCCCAATAACTCCTTATTTCCATGCAATAACTAAAGCCAGCAAGCCACAAGGGTTGATATTTCTTGTGAAGCGAATAGATTACCAAGAATAAAGAGATCGCCAGCTCCTCCTTAACCTTTTCGTGCCACCTCTACCATTCTATGACTTTCAATGCATCTTCATTCACATTCTTATTTCCCGTGCAAGGTCTAAAGTGGAATTATTAAATGATAAACAAATAACTCCACATCTTCAAAAGATTATCAATCTGCTTTGTCTTTATTCAAATCTGAAAGTATTTCAAACTATTTATCAAAACCCCTATATCACCATTTTCCAAATCTTTTATTCTGGTATTAGCCCTGAAATATTTTACTCTAAAAATAACCCTGATCAATAATTTTGAATAATAAATCTCTGCAATTATTCCAAACTTCTTGAAATTTGTCTTTAGATAAAAACTTTACGTATTTTACTGATAAAACCTATGTGTGAAACATGAACTGAATCCCCCTGTGGATGGAGTTGGATTTTCGTCCAATCCACCTATCTCCCAAGGGTTTTTGGTCCCCAGCTGAAGAATGAACTCCAGAATGCCAAATGTCTCCCTCATTCCTCCTTTTATAATCTTTTCTGGAACTTTCCAAGACAATATTATTCATTTTAAATATCAAGCTTCTACAAGGTACTTTTGATAAAGTGACCATACAATATTTAATTATATTTTATCTGTTACTTTCATTAAATAAAGTTATCTTTATGATTTAATTTACTGAGACAACTTTATAATAATTAATTTAATTATTTTATTCCCATATAATTTCTTATCATAATCCAATGGTAATAAAAATACATCAGAAATCCCTGTTGGAGAATCACTCGGAAAAAGGGGGCATTACAGCAAATTAATATTAAGTTGTTGAGAAACAACTTAATATTATATTACAGTCAGTGTGTAATTGTGTATGAGAATAATAATGTATGTGAACACAACTCATGTAGAGATTTAGGAGTGACTATAGGAGGCAGTAAATTAAGGTGGTTGAACAACCCACCTAGATTTAGAGTAAGAAGTTAGTGTTGTAATAGGAGTTAGACTATTCATTTTATATATTTGTAAAATCTTATTGAGAAAATTATTGGACAGTAATGGAATAATATTATTAATGTGTACTCTGAATTCAATATGGTATTAGAGCACTATTGAAAATGAACTGTGAATTATTCTTGGTGGTTGAAGAGAGACACTATTGTATTGTTTTTAGTTCTACCTGTTCTCCATTCTATTTGCTGGTATGTTGTTTTGAGTTTTCTATATCAATCTAACAGTCTCAGTGAAACTGCAATATCTTCCTCATTCCTTAACAAAATTTAAGAAGTCCAAAATTTTTAGAAAGCTGATGATGAGGAATAAAACTCAAAAATTGTTTCAGGATGGTTTTTGCATTCAGTGAAAAGTTTGAAGCAGAAGATGGTGGTGCAATAATACATCTTTGAACGTCATAACAAGCGCATTTGAAAATTGTCATTTTTTTCAGTTTTTTTTTTACTTTGAATATCTGCATCATGGTGAGTTTGGCGATAGGTACTGAGGAGACATCGTATAAAAAAAGGGGGGGAGAAGTGCATAGTTGCAGAGGTCGTGATTCACAAGTGTCAGCATCCAGAAGCATCAAGTCTATTCTGGAAATGAGTGCTTTGTACATTACTGCTGAAGCATTGAATTCAACTCAGCATAGATCGATGGCTATTCCATTGGAAAGACCATAGAAACAAAAATGGCGCAGACATGGAAGAGGAGGTAGAAATCTTCTAAGGAAGATATTGTCAATGGCAATGGAGTCACAAATTTAAAACTTGGGTTTAAAGATATGGGTACACCTAAGGTAGAGAATTTATGGCTTGTGCCAAACCCAAGCAAGAGATGGGAAGAATTATTTTTTCTGCTGTACAAAGCTTTCTGGTTTGCATTGTGTCTTGGCATAGTTGTCCATATTGCTTGTATGAGGAATTCAAAGAGTTGAAGTACATGCTTCGTGAATTGGTTTCAGTGATCCCTTCTTTGTTGTTGTTGTTGTTTGTGTTCATTGGAAAGAAACACATATACAAATTTTAGTACGATCGCTATTAAACAAAGGCCCATCTTTAGAACATGCTATTTATCTATGTAGTGAATAACTTTTGGACACATTACTTATTTAGAGTTCTCGGAGCATCATATACGTTTCCCTCTTGGAGAATGAATGGCATTCCTCACACAACATTTTTGATGGCACAAGCATGATTTTTGTTCTACCATAATGAAGACTGGAGGTATTGGAGGAAGCAGGCCAAATGGTGCTTCTCATTAGCGACTAACAATGAGACCATCTTTTATATTAGTTGAATTTTATTTATTTTCATTGTTGTGTGCAAGAAAAAATATTGTAAACATTCCCTTGCTAGGTTCGAAAAGAGGGGAATGTAGATACAATTGATATTGTAAACAGTTGTATAGGAGAGCAGCTAGCAATAGAGGTCCTCTAACTGTTAAACTTCTTGGAACTGTGGTTGACCAGTGATAAGTGCACTGGAAGTGAAAGCAAGATAAGCTCTTGTATGTAAGCGATCATGTCCAACAAGATCCAAATAGCAATATGCAGACCTAAAAGTATGCATAAGTATATGATTCTATTTTCAGTTCATGTGATGTGCTTTCTCCCATGTTCACACTAAGGGGAGTGTTAGGAATTAATTTCACCAAGGTGTTAAGGTTAACATTATTAGAATGTGTAGTAGAATAGAGTTTTGTAAGTTAATATTAAGTTGTTGAGAAACAACTCAATATTATATCATAGTGAATGTGTAATTGTGTGTGAGAATAAAAATGTGAATTGTTAACACAACTCACCCACCTACATTTACAGTAAGAAGTTAGTTGAGTTGTTATAGTAGTTAGACTATTCATCCTATATATTTGTAATCTCTTATTGAAGGAATTATAAAACAGTAATTGAATAATTATGAGATTATTATTGTGTGTGCTCTAAAATACATATATAAAATACTTTTTTAACATACATAACAAAACATACCCAACCCCTGAAAAAATCCTGCCATATTCATGAGGTATAATAACCACGTACCCAATTCAGCAATTTAGTAGAAAAGCTTAAACCTTCGAACACCCTAGGATTAACAAAGCTGCAAATAAGGCAAGTTTTCACATGGATGGGGAAATATAATTTTTGACGAGGATGTTTGATGAGATCATTTCTAGTTTGTATGAACAGAAAAATAAGTTGAACGATGTAGAATAGTTGATTTCTTGTTTTGTGACTGCTACCCCATGTAAGTATTCTACTGAGCATGATGTGTTAGTGGATCTAGATACTTTCAATGTTTGACAAATAAAAAATTTGGAAATGCACATGTAACATGTATGAGTTGGCCAAAAAACAATATAGAGATTCAAAAAGGAAAGGAAAAACCAACAAACTTAGAGGCGTCAATGTCAAAGGTTGGATATGTGCAACAGAAATAGATTGTGCCAATGGATCAGCAACAGTACCTAATAAATCCAAAGTTCATAAATGTATTTAGTATATCTACGATGTTGCTTTTGCATTAGGCCTACCAGATCGAATCACCAAGTAACTAAATTTAGCTGGTGCTATTTTGTCTGGATGATTTGAGGATTCATCTTATTTCAGAAGAGGTGATGTTATAGATCACTATCTTGAAAATTTATTTAGGCATAGTTATCTTATCAAAATATTGTTTATTCTTATAGCCCAAAAGTTCTAGTTAACTTTCTATTTATTTTTTATTCAATGTTTTGTAAACCATTAAAAAAAGTGTCATTTGCACTTAGTTTCCTAATGGTAATTTTATATCTAGTTGCTGCTGAGATTGTTGTTCAAAGAGTTATTATGATTTTCATGTTCAATTGTCTTTTGAATTAAGTATAATTTGGCAATTATTGTAAAGTTTTCTATTAGTCTTTATTGAAAGAAGTTTCAAAGCTTTGCATGCAACTTCATAGTAATTTTTTGTTTTATTCAATTCAATCACTTGTAATTTTATTCCTATTATAAGTCTTTTCTGCAATAGATAGAAAATATAAAAAATTTAGTCAATGAAGAAGCGCTAAATCACCTTTTACCCTAGCAAGGGAACAAAAAGGCAGGCTTCTAGCTTAAGTTTGTCTGTATTGCATACTTAAATTATCACTGTTACTAGCTTTTAATAACTTTCAGTACAAGGAAACATATCATTTCCTTCACTCTTCTCAAAAAGAAGCTTACCTCAGAATTCAAAGAAAGGTTTCACCTCACACGACATTCCTTTTTGTATTACAGTAAAAGATGCAAGTCAAAATGATAAGAATAATCCACCATGCAGGCATACAATATGTCTATGTACAAAGTCTCTTGTCAAAGAAATTGTGGGTTCAAGGAAGCCAAATGACTTATCAATTGAGCTTTATGACAGGAATTCAAAAAGTTGTCAAGAAGAATCTGTGTACTAGATGTGCTCAACAAAGTGCAATAATAACCCAGTTGCAAGTTGACATCATGCAATGGTAACAGCACAGGCAGAAGTTGAGGTAAGAACTCAAGAGCTAGATCATGGTAAAAATTATTATAAAGCTATAGTTCCAGCTGTTAAGGTGCATTCTATGGATCTTGCTCCTTTTGAAGGCCACTTAAATGAAGAAACACGCATGCTTATACTGAAAGTGGGGGGAGAAACAGTATAAATCTATTTTTACTTTCTCAAACTTTATGCATATCAATTGCACAATATCAATAACATAAGATGCAACAATTATGCAAAGCAAAAATCTACACACATAAGAAACTTAGGATTTTACGTTGAAACCCTTACAAGAGAAAACCATGACAAAAATATTGCTTGTATAAATCTTCTTACAAATTTCTTAGGCACCAACCCAAAGGAGACAACAATCCCCTCTAGATGATTCATTGGAACCAACCCACTGGAGACAACAATCTCCACCACTAAGCACCAACTCAACAAGAGACACCAATCTCCTTGAATGAGAGGCAGCAATCTCCAAAGGAATGATATGGTAATTGTATGAAACTTCTTCTAGGATCAGCTTTAATTCTCCTCCACAATTCTGCTCTAAAAATGCTTCTTTAAATCCGCTTATAATCTTCAATATTTTCTGCTCATAGATCTGCCATACAGTTGTTCACCAATCTGTAATATAGTCTTCAACAATTTGCTCATAAATCTACCATAGAGCTGCTCCAAAACTATGTTTTTAACTCACAAATCTGCTCAAAAATTGGAAAGTTATTCAAAAAATTCTTGCTTCTAACACCACCAATTTACCTTCATATATATCCCACACAAGCACCTCTTCACCCAAAAGGAGTGGGTCTTCAAGGAGGTCAGCTATGAAGGCATAAAATATATTTTACTTTATTTAAACACCGGCACCCTTTCAAATTGGCCACCAAAGTCAAAAGAGGTCGTTCCGTTTGGAGTATAATTTATTTATAATTTTAACACCCACAAATGGGGCGGCTCTATGAGGAGGGTCATCCAATTTTATTTACTTTTTATTCTGCAATTTAAAATCAAGGAAGTAGACTCGTTGATCCCACACTGCTACTATATTTGTATGTCATGTGATGGAAATTTCTATTTAGTTGTTCTAGAATGAACTACCCCCATGCAAGCTCCCTCCCATACACCTAGATATCTACAACACATTATTCTAAGCTAATTGAAAAGAATTGGCCAGTCTTATCAAGGAGCAATATTCCGCTAACAAGGGCCACTAATTAGTGGAATTCCTCTACTATACCATGTATGCATCCATGTCCAGCGGTAGCCTCATCTAAGGTGGTCGATCCTTAACAACCTCCCTAGTGCCATCTCTAGAATTTAGACTCAGTAATATATTGTGTTCGTAGATTGGGATTCACGGTATCCTATATACATTCTGTAGCGCTAGACATGGGTTGGCCCATGTAGGAAATAACCTTCCTTGCCCAATGATATCTCGATAATGGTGCCATAATTTTGGCACAATCTAACCTCCAATTATTTAGACTTTGCCTTTGACATCAGTGACAATAATCCAACATTAAAACAGCTCATCTCCAAATTGTTGCAGATTGGATATTAAGGTGATGGCCCTCACAAAGAAAGACAGGAAAAAACTGTAGCAATGCCCTCAAAATAGTTGAGTTTGACTTAGAAAGTACAATTAATTATAAAAGATAAGTACAAGGATAAAAGGATCTTACACTATGAAATGTAACTTAACACAAATTGCAACAAAGATGCACAAAGCAAGGGGATAAACATAAAGTGGTTAGCTCCCATGCCATATAACGCAGTACAAGTGTAAATAGTCCTGCAAGGGAAGGACCCTTAAATAAATGTAGCTGATGAAGAAGATTATGTAGGAGGCCAAGATATCATGAATGCTACAAAGGACCCTTAAATAATGTCATATTGCCTCATTGATCATTATATATATCCTAATGAAGCAATTATTAATATTATTAATTAATGATTATTTGAAATTTATTAAATATTATTATTTCATTAATATTTATTATATATTATTATTTCATTAATATTCATTAATATTTATTATTAATAATATCAATATTATTATAAACAGAATTAATATATTATAAATTATAGACAAATACAATGTAATTATTACTATTGGAGATTCGATGTAATTAGAAACAAATACAAGTCATCACAGATGAGTTGACTCATGGTTAAAGGTAACAATCCATTTGATTAAAGCAGTGAATACAAAGACAAATAAAAGGGTGGTAGCAATTTCATAAGTGTTCGGATTACTACAACTATGATGGGTATATGAACAACAAGAAGACGGTGTGTTATGATACACAGCGATTTAAGATTGATTGTGTGGTATATGGCAGATCGAACTGGCAGTTGATCAGAACAGCAATCTATCAAGCAGTGGTTATCTTCGTAAGAACAGAAATCGAAGCATAAACTTGTGTACATACAGCAATATTTATACAAGACAACAATACAGCAATAAGTAAGGCACGCGTTAGAGATTAGTATGATTAAAGGAGCATCGAATTGTTCTTATATTAACCAGTGTAATTAATCATTGATATGGAACGATTACACTTAGTCAACAAACTCATTAAAGATTGACAACAGCAATTCATTAGTGAAGGGGCAAGGGATGGTTATTAAGAGATACCACTTTTGGGAGGGTCGTGTACCATGGAAAGGACGTAACCCTCCAATACTAATTTGAGGAATATACATATAGCAGATCAGCACTCGAAAGGAGGAAAATAGGGGGGAACCACCAATCAGAACAGATCAGATCAGTATTAAGCGACAGGCGGTAGTATCCTTGCCCTATCCTTGCCCTTGATGGTATGCGTGGGGATGTATTTCTACTATATGAAGTCTGATAATGTTTCTATGCAGAATTTAACATAGAGTGCATTAAATTTGATAAGGATATCAAGTATCATGAAAGTGGCAGACCATGCGTCAGATCTGTCTGCCAATACCAACCCCTAAACATATTACCAATTAGGATTGTTTTTAAGTGGTAGTAGTATTAGTAAATTATATAAAAGGATACTAGCAAATCCATAAATAATTAGTAATATTATTTAATTCATTTGTTTATATATGTATATATACTCAAATCAGAATAAGGAGTAACATAATGATTGTAAATACTTGTGTTAACATGCACCATATGAGGATGATTTTGTGCGAAGGAGTTGCAGAAGATGGGGAAGATGGTACTGCAGATGACAATGACTTCCTCCCTCTCCTCCTTTCACCTTCCATGTTGCAACTGTCTGATGGGGCTCTTTGTGGATCTTTTTTGCTGGATTGGTGGCTGGAGGAGTTGGTGCAGAGGAAGGAGTGGAGGCTGCGGCAGCGATGGAAGCGTTTTGGCATGGGTTTTTTGTGGCCTCTGTTTTTGATCTTCAAGTGTGTGGTGGTTCCTGTCAATGGCCTTTTTTCTGCTCTTTCTTTGGTTGGTGGTGTTCTCCTGCCTGTGTCTGGGATGGTGTTTGGGAAGACCTGGGACCCTGGCGGATCTCTTGTGGAGAGGCTCTTTGTGTTCTCTCCTCTCCTCTGTGCTGAGGATTTTTTGTTGTTTTGGCCTTTGGTGCTCTAGTTCTTAGAAGGAGCTTCTTTTTTTGGTTCTTCTTTGTTGGGCTACTCTCCTATTGAGGTGGAGATTTGTCTTTGGTATGAACCTTTGAGGGGGGTTTCTTGGCTCTTGTTCTTCTCCCCTCCTTGTCTGTTAGAAGTGACCATATTTCCCGTGGAGGTGGATATTTGGTGGAGGGGAAAGGGCTGGTTTCTGCTTGCTGCTGGAGAGTGTTGGTTGTTGTCTTTTTGCTTCATTCTTCGTCCTGTAGAGGTGGAGATCTTTCCTATTGAGGTGGAGAGATGGAATGTTGGGGATTTTCGACTTTTGGTGCTCCTCTTGCTGTTGGCTATGGATGCGTGTTTCTTCTCTCAAAGGTGTCTCCTTGGGTGGGTCTGGAAGTTCTTTTTCCCAGATTCCTAGCTTGTCTCCTGGACTAGTTCCTTTTTGTTGTTTCTTGGTTTGGCCTCCTTCCTTCTGGTTTTTGGGGTCTTTATTCCCTCTTTTTCTAGTGGTGGGTTCCTGGTTTATCCCATAGGCAAGCCGGTTGCTATTAGTTGTAAAGGGCCCAGTAGGTCTTTCTGTTGTCTTTGGTTTGGGGAAAATCTTGTGTCTGGTGTTCTGAGCTCATTATTTAAGGTTGAGGGTGCCTGGCAAAACCCCTGGTTGCTGGTTTTGGGTTCCATTTTAAAACCCAGTTTGAAGGTTGAGGGAGCCTTTCAAAACCCCTACTGGCCAGATTCAAATTGTATGAATATTTGTTGTAATCTGATGTTGTTATTGAAGGTTAACGGTACCTTTCAAAACCCTGAAAGTTGGCTGAGGGCGCTTGTTATACCCTCGATTATTACTCTTCCGTGCTATAGTTTGGAGCTGTAGCTTTGTTGGGTGTGGCGTGACTATGCTGGTTGTTGCTGGTTTTAGTCATCTTTGCTGGATTTTGACTGCGGTTTTTCATTGTTTATTTCTTTTAGCAGCCTGCTTTGTTGGGTTCTAGATCCCAGTAAAATCTATTGGGTTTCGGGTCCCTCCAAAACCTGTTGTATGGGGTTTCAAGTCCCCTCAAAACCTGCTTTTCCCCTAATGATTGTAAATATAGATATTGATAATAATAGATATTAATATAATAATTATGGTTAACATAATACTTTTAGAAATTACTCTGTAATATTACATAATAATTCATACAAATAATATTTAATAAATATGTAAATGATTTATAAATGAATCAGAATAAGATTAATTATTTAGTATGGTAAGTTAGCAAGTACTTGATAGACTAAAGAAAGATCGAATATCACAGATTTGACTCGTGTAAGATAGACTTGACTCTTAATCAAGTTAGTTTAAGTCATTAGTACTTTGAAAATAGATTGATTATGGTTAAATTAGACCAAATCCGAGTAGGAGACATTACAAATAAACATGCAGCTGATGAAGATGATCATGCAGGAGGCCAAGATATCATTACTCATCCTAAGATGAGACTTAAGCATAGGCTCACGATTTTCCTGCTGTTGTACCAAAAAAAATTGGTCAGAGACGAGTTTTGGAGCCCCTGAACAAAGGAAAGCCAGAAAATTGAAACTAGTGGCACTTGATATCTGAGACTTATAAGTCTTCATGGGATTCTTATCATATAAATAGAGGAAAGGATTGTCTGCAAGACAGAGATCAACAGAATCATAAACACAACTGTGGCCCAGAGATCTTATTGAAGATTGCCATGCAGACATCATGGTGGATCATTTCCATCAGTCATAACATACATTGATTGATTGACTTTTGGTCCGTAAGATATTAAACAATTGTTTGAAAAATTTATAGACAGTGTCTTCTATCATAGACAATGTTGGATTATGTCAATAATGATGGAAAGTCTCTGAAGATAATTTTGTGAGCAGCTTGTTTTGATCCAGTTATATGCAAGCATTATTTTACTGACACAATGTTGGTGGAAAAAAATATCTGGAGTGCATGGTTGAGACCTAATGCATTCCACTAAATAATGCATTCCACTAAATAAAAGCAATCACTTGAATGAAACTATCCCAAAATCTCCCATTTTCTCTATTTCCCAATGTGACTTCATAGTTTGCAAATTGATCCTGTCGATGTTATACTTGTGTTCATTGCATTTCCTATCAAAATAACTTATTTTTGCAATGAAGGGTTACTTACAAGAAAAGTAAGATAAACAAGATTTATAGTAGTCATTTTATGCATTAAAGGGTTGAAAATACAGTTCCACAAACATTCAAATTCTATGGAATAAGATTAAGGGTGAAAAAGGATATCATACAGAATCCAAATCTACTACTGCTGTTAAAACTTCAATGTCATGGAGAGAAAACTGTGATCCTTGAGCAACAATATCACCATTGACAGCAATACATGAACAGCCATCTGCCAAGAAATGCATCATAACAAATTTATCATAAATATAACACAAATTATTAGAATATATCATTATTGATACTCAGATGGAAAGGAGTAAATCTTCATGAAAACAAGTTAACAGAAAACTGTAGCATGCAAGGATAAAGAAACAGTGCGCATTTGTAGCTCAGAAATGACACTAAATATATCTTCTGTAACCATGCAAATTCAAGTATGTAGCACAAATGTAAAAGTAGGTAGGAAGGAAATATCTTTACAAGTGATTTTCAATTCGGTAATCACCATCAGTCATACATGTTAGATATGTTCAGGCAAGCAAAACCATTTCAGTGAAAACAGCCCTTCATATGTGAATATTTATGCATCATTCTACAATTATTTGCTATGCAATATTCGTGAATCAAGTAATTGTAGATTCTTTATTACATAGTCGTGTATGTTCCTTCACAATGAGTTTTTTTTTTTATTGTCCGCCAGCAACAATCTCTAAACCCAAATACGAGCACTTGTGTTGAATGATTAGATATAAGAATCAAACCCCCTATATTTAAAGATCTGTTACCCTCCCGAAGGACAAAATACCCTTTGGTTTTTGGAGGGCAGCTTCATAAAGAGATTGCATGAACACTTCAACCTGGAGGACTTCAGCAGTAGTTGAATACGTTAACAATATGATCATTTTCAAAATATATTTGTAATTATTGCAGTTTTGATCATCAGCAAATACTTGTAGCAAATCTCTGTAGTCATCTGAATGAAATGTATAAATCAAATACTTTGTTCTATTCAATGTACATACACATCTCTTTTTAATCTACATGGGCAT
Organism: Cryptomeria japonica; assembly: GCF_030272615.1. Classification (NCBI taxonomy): domain Eukaryota; kingdom Viridiplantae; phylum Streptophyta; class Pinopsida; order Cupressales; family Cupressaceae; genus Cryptomeria; species Cryptomeria japonica. The sequence continues at coordinate 242,080,924 of NC_081406.1, read as the reverse complement.
TTCTAATATAAGTATTTTGTGTGAATGCTTGCAGTTGATTTTCATTGCATTATTCCAGGTCTGAGCAATTTGTATGTGAATATTTTCATTGACAGTCATTGTTTAAATCATAAACCATGTCACGCTTGCACAAGCATTTTCCCCTTGGTGTAATCTCTCATCAATCTAAGTACATGTTGTGACGTTTGCACACATCGCCCCAATGCAAATGGGGACCCCCACTTTTTTTCTTGGCTTAAGTGTTTTAGTTGGTCGTCTTAGCTTGGCAGTGGTCTTAGTTGTTAACCTTTGCTTAAGAGTAGAGGTAGGTTTTGTCAAGACAAGGTTGAGATCATGTTGCTTAGTGTTATGTTTTAAATGTTGCCATGTAGTGAAGTCGCCTAGTTGCAAATGTTGTCAGGTAGCTAAGAGTCTTGGATGTCACTGGAAGGTGATGTTTGTGCATGTAGTGGTAAGCTTGCCTGCAGTTCCATCAGGAACTGCAAGCACATAACCTTAGAGCCATGAGTTGTAAGTCTACAGTATGTAGGACCTAGGGGGAAAAAAGTAAAAGTTAACCCCCTTGATTCACGTATTAAGTTGTGCAAGCCTACCCTACCAATGCAATGCCAGCCCTCAATGAAGGGGGGAGATTCGTGTATAATGCAAGACGTCCTTCAAAATCTGCTCCATGTGTGACATTGTGCAAGACATCACCTTGGATGTGCTCAAGTGGGAAATAGAGGATAAGATTGCCTAAGTCATGGTGAAACCACCTTGCAATGTGACCTTGTCCTAACCTTTGTGCAAGTTCAAGCTTTAAGTACGCACACCTTACGGTTTGTACAAGGGTAAGTTGCATATGCGTTTTAGCACTTTAAGTTGTGCAAACACCTACATCATGTGCTTCACCCTTTGTATCCAATACTACCTTCTACATGAATTCATGATCTTGTGCATAAGCATGCCTGAAATCTGCTTCATTTTGTGCAAGGGCATCCTCAATGAGCACTCCCAAGTGTTTGTGTGAGTCAATACCTCTCATGCACTCATTGCAACTTTGTCTATGCTCACCTCTGGGATGCGTTCAAGGCAAGTAAGGAAGTGGACCCTAAAATTGATTAAGTCTCGATCAAAGCAAGCCTTGTGCACAAGCCTACCTTACATGCGCCCTAGGGGTGGAGATGAATGAGGAGTTTGAGTGAAAGTCTGACCTTAGGAAATTGAATGAATCAGTCTGAATCAGATTTGGAGTCCAGATCTAGGTGGAAGCAAGCCTCCCAAATGTGCCCTCCAGCATCAACTTGGTGCATTTGACCTTCTAGATCCTATCTTTATTTGTGCAAGTTAGCACTTGGTTTCCGCTCCATGTTTTTATGCAAAGGTGTATTCCAAACCCGCTCTGGAAGGGGACCCTGCTCAAAGGGATGAGAGATGATCAAGTCAAGAGGGCTAAGAAGGAAATCAACATTGTGAAAAGCTCCCTCTTGAACCCACTATGCAGCCAAGATGTCTAAATGCGCTCAAGGGGAGGGTAGTTATATGGTTTAAGTGTTGAAGCTTGCCAATTTGTGCATCCAGCTACCTAAACTCACTGAAGCTTCATTCAGTGCAAGTGATCCCTCCAAATTCGCTATGCAAAGTAACCCTTCACATGCGCTCAGGGAAGGGGGTAATTAAATAAGGGTGACAAAAGTCAGACTTTGAAAGAAGAAATCAGACCAATATTAAATTGGAGCAGACATAAATCAGGATTCCAACATGTGAATCAGACCTGAAGTTGATGACTCATACTTACAGAGGATGTTATTTAATTTTGAATTGCGAGGTAAAAAGGGAGAACTAATCCTTCATTTATATCCCTCCTTCAATGATGAAAGGGCCAGCACGGCCAACTTGGAAAGAAGGGTAAATAAAATGTATGCTAGCCGACTTGCATTCAGCACCCACCTTTGTACACATAGAACCCCTAAATGTGCTTTAAATTTGTGCATTTGACTACTTGAAACCCACTCTAGCTGGATAAAGTGTGGGTCAGCTTACTATGTGCTAAGGTCTAAGCATTTTTAGGCTGGTGGGATTGATCCTCTAGGGGTCTAGGTCAGCCTAGCATGGAAGTGTGAGGGGGCAAGGAGGATTTAAAACAAGCATCAAAGCCTATGCTTCAAACAATCACTTCAAGGTAAATAAAAGAAGAGAAGACCTAGGTGTAGGGTGCAAATCTAAGCCATTTTTTTGGATCAAAACTTAAATCAAAAGAACTCAAGTGAATTCTATCAAGCGGGTTCTCTTTTCCAGATTTAAATTGATCTTTGGAGACCTAATTGATGTTGTAAGAAGGTAAAAGATTAAGTGTTCTTTTATTATTTTACTTGTTTGATCCTTAATTCTTGTTTGGTTTCTTTTCAGCTTTTTGAGGCAAGAAGGGGAAGCTAGGAAAGATACGACTTGAAGAGAGGACTTCAAGGAAAGTGCAACACTGTTAAGGCAACCTTGCTCTACAAGAGGAATATCACATGCAAGGAGGGGATGAACATCATGATGGACTTAAGCAAGGATGCAACCACCACATGAAGAAGACTTCACATGAATTCCAAAAGATCAAAGACCTTTCAAGACATCTCAACAATGCAAGGGAGGCTAGCATCAAGATCATCGCCATGAGATATGGAGTAAATGCAACATGAGGATGATGAAAGCTAAACATATTTGAAGATAGACTTAGAAAGAGGTTCAAGGGCGTCACACCAAGAGAAGAACAATGAACATGAGGAAACATTGCGATTATCTTGAATTTCCTTCAGAAATCCAAGATCTAAGGCTAGTACAACATGGAGGTACCCTCACATCAAGTCAAGCTATTCAAGTCAAGTGAAGACATTGTGAAAGTCAAGATCAAGCATCATACATAGGAGGTCAATCTTACCGAGACAGTGAATGGAAATACAAGCGTGATCAAGCTAGGTAGTTTCAAAAGAGTTAGGAAAAGATAGATGCTTGATCATTTGGATGACGCAATTTGGGAATATGCCCCATCATCATCACATCTAGCAACTAGATAATGTTGAGTATCAAGAGATATTGATCAAACCACAAACACTTTGTGATGATCTACACGAGGAGCATGTTGAGGTGACATCCTAGTCATCATCCAACAATCAAGTTACTTCACATCAACATGTTCAAGTTCAATGAACCTGACTCATCCAAGAGTGGAGTAGGTAACACAGGGCACTGCATTGAAGTTTATTCATTGTACCACTCATTGTAATTATTTCATTGGTCGAATGGAGTTACTTGTAACTAACCCTAATTAGGGTTTTATTGTTAAATCTTGGCCATTGATCTTGAATCAATTTGAGCCATTGAAATGTAATGAGACCTCTATATAAGGCTCAATCATTTCATTTGTAAAGGTTAATAGTGAATAGTTGATAGCCAGATAGTTAGTAGCAGTAGAGTAGGAGGAAAGGGGATTGTTGCCAAGGCTTGATGTTGTAGACACATAAAAATTTCCGTTAATTTATTATCTTCATTTAATTTCAAATTTCTCCGAACATCGGGCGAGTCCCTATTATTACATTATCATTTCTCCATAATTCATTATTCATAATTCCCATCTTTTATTATATTATTATTAATATCTTACCATTTATCCATTAAATTTATTAAATAAAACATTATATCATGCATACACCTTCATGCATTCATGTTATACACATTTCTCTATTTATTTAATAAAACCCTTAAATATCCCCTCCTACCACTTACCATTTCCCACTTACCATTTTGACCACTCATTTTCCCTATACCACTCATCTTGTATTATCCCATATTCATCCCACAACATGAACTCGCCCGGACAAAATCTATTTAAACAAAGCCCCCTCTCTTATTTGGGCATCTCATCTTTATGCGTCGAACTTATGTCAGTTTGTATTCTTCAACATCTTGGCACTTCATTTTCTTTAGCTTCCTTTGCATCAATCATCTTGAATCTCCAAAAAACCATAGCTTCTTGTGTGTGCTTCTGAGAGCAATATTATCTACATAAGATCTTGGTTTAAGGAGTGCAATGGAGTGGATTATGTAACATGCATGTGTGTTTCTTTGTTTATTTTGGCTTTGCATGTGTGTGTTTTGCAGGTACTTCATTGTTGGATGTTGGAAGAAGCTAAATCCATGATTTAGTTTCCCATTTCCTCCATCTACAGATGTAATAAACATACTATTTTCATTGAAGAGATGGTGGATTTTGTGTGCTATTTCAACTTGTTGCATGGTCTCTACTTCTCGTAGTTTAGATGTGTTAGATGAATAGAAAATCTATTGTTGACGAATGGTGAAGCCTAATGTTCATACCACTTGGAGTTTGTTGATTGCAAATTGCAGTGTGTGGTTAGATTGAACTTGATTAAAGCTTAACTTCAATTGTTGTATGCCCATTGTTCGTAATGTTGATGTGCATAGGTGATTTGAAAATCATTCGCTTATCCTTAGGAGATTGCACCATATTTGTGTAGTTGTTTCCTCATGGCGAAGCAAAGCTTGGTTTGGTTGCACTGAGTCAACAATGGTTTCTTACATTCTTAGGATTAGATTGGATCTCTTAACCCTCATCTCTTTTATCTTTATTTTCCAAATGAGTTAGTATAGATTCTACGTTCCAACAGTGTCCATAAATGTAATCCCCCTTGTGATTCCAGCAATATCACATCATACATCACTATTAATATTATATTTTCCTAAGTTAGTTATTAATGCTCAATCGTGTAATATATTGTATTTTAGAAACTTTCTATTTTATAAATCTTTGTAATATATTTATTGAGCGTTCTTGCTCATTGTTAATACAACAATTATTTTTCTACCAATTACGTTTCCGTAATATGGTATCAAAGCGGGAATCAAAGATTTTTCCAAAAAATAAATATATTTTTTTCTGCAATCTTTTCCGATGGTGCATACTGTGATCGTCGGGTATTTCTTTTTCCCGGATTTTTTCAAAAGTTCGTGTGACAAACGGGTTATTCACGTCATTTTGGCACATTCTTGCTGCAGCCCTTGTGTTCCTTTCCTCTGGTCTTGCATTTTCTTCAACCCACGACCATTTTAGTGACCCACGATCCTCCTATCCCTGTGTGCGACGTGATTTTTCGCTCTATTCTTGTTTGTACAACATGGGTTTTGGGTTTTCAGCCCAACACGGCGCTTATCACCATGACCCATCAACTCTCAGACGCGATTTTTTGCGAATTTTTAACGCACGACTTTGCTCTAGGTTCGCACGACGCTCTTCTATGATGGATTTTTTGGCGGGATCTTTGCATTTCTTGGTGGCTAGGGTTTGTTGACCCTCAAAATTTCTTTTGCATCAAATCCGAAAATATTTTAGCCTCCTACACAATTTTTTTTTCACAACCTGAGGTTCTGCATTTTCGGCTAAGGTTTATACCCTCCATTTCAAGTCGCAAATTTATTTTGATTGCAGAATTCTTTTGGGTTTTTCGAAACCTCAATTGGGTCGTTGTCAGATTTTTTTGGGTGCATTGTTTTTCGTGCCTCCAATTTTGAACCGTCAAATTTGCATTCTGATTTTAGATTCTTTGTGGGTTTTTCAAGAACTCTTCTGGGTCTTCGTCGGATTTTTTGGGTCAGCAAATTCTTTTTCGAAATCCGTGTCAGCCATACTTCGTCTTTTTTGAAGTTTGTACTTGATTTTGCCTCTGTTTCAAATTCATGTCTTTTCAAGTTTTCTTGTTTTTCATGCATTGGGAAATGTGCAAGATGGCGTAATTGACCAACTTGATGTTGGAAGGCAATCAGCGATTCAACAGCAAAAATTATAGTACTTGGAAGCAGCGCATGCTAACTATTTTCGAATATCGCCGCCTTGATGATCTTGTTTTGGACAAAGAATCTCATCCTACCATAGTCGGAGTCGACGAGGACAAATTTGATGATTGCAATAGGGAAGCAATCATGCTTCTTAAGCTCTCTGTCACACATGACCAGTTACCTCAAATTCCTTTTGGCAAGTCAGCCTCAAAAATTTGGAAGCATCTGAAGGAGTTGCAATCGGGGTTCCAAGACCTGATTGCAAGCCAATATTGCATGAATGTTTTCATGTGCTTCACTTGCAATCAGGTCTTGAAACCCCAATTGCAAGTTTATACCTACCTTACAATCTTGCTCCATGTTCACTTGCATTCGGGTCTCCAAGGCCCGACTGCAAGTATAAGTATCTTCTTTCCTCCCAACTCGTGTTTCAACAAATTCCGGATTCCAAGTTCACCATGTTTCATTTGCACTTGCATTCCGCCCCCCCAAACCCGAATTACAAGAGTTTTATTGTTCTCTATCTGAGATCGGATCTCTAGACCTGCATTGCAAGTACCTATAATTGCAACTCTACATGTAGGTCGGGTTTTAAGACTCGACCTGCATACTCTCATTCCCACGCCTCCCAGTTGCAAGTGGTCTTAATGCATGTAAAGGCAGTAAGCAAAAGCCAGTGTTGATGACTGTAGTGATGTAAAATGAAAAGAGTACGTTATCATATGCCTAGAGAAGGTCACAATATCACAAACCATGAAGCAGAGAACAATGGCTAAGTCAAGTTCTATCTACAATCAGGGATGACAGTTCTAGTCTCACCATTGGGAATATTTTCTTTCCTTCACTAAATGTGGAGGTCAATGCCATTGTAAGAGAGAACTTGACAAATGAAGGAGTAATATTGCAGAGGAATGCATTGTTACAATGCATTATAGCAGCGCTGTGTGGTAAAAAGCGATGACTTTCACTGTCATAGTGACCAACAAAGAATGTTGATTATCTTCAAGTTTAGTGGTTGATCTTCATGAGGTCACTGTCATTACCATTCATGGTCAAATGATGCAAGTTAATGTTCCTGGACAAATACCTTCACCGATCTTGAATACTTCCAAGTGCCAACATCTTGCAACAGCATGAAGACCTCTTAGACATAGGATGATGTAAATAGAGTCGTGTCTCAGACACTTAGATTAGTTTCAATTATGCATTTGTAATTTCCTTTGACAAATTACATGTAATGTCAAAAATAGTAATTGCAAGTAATCACATTACTCGTATTCTTGTAACTTGTAATTACATGTAAACAAATTACAAGTTGAAAGACAATAAGACTGTAATTTGGAATAAGTCATAGTTAGTTGTGGAATAAATCTTAGTTAGTTGGACTTCAAACACTTTTTGCTCTCAACCCCTCACCTATATATAGGAGGGCGCTCCTTGTAATTTTTATCTTTTGGGAGAAGCAAGAAAACTCTGCAGAAATTTACAGCGATAAAGACTTTGTGTTTTATACTTGTAAATTGAATTCTCAAGCAATATAAAGAGAACATTTGAGTTTCAGACTTTGTGTTGAGGCTTTGTTTACATATCCATTGTGTTCTTATGTCACAGTGATATATCTTTCTACATATACTTGAGGTTTTAGTGAACTTGTCGGAAAGAGCTTTGATCTAATTTCTTGTAGACTTTGTGCTACAAATATTGAGGATTAAATTAGCGTAGTTAAGTATTCAAGATAGGGAGAGGTTACAATAATTTGTGCTTGTAATAGTTCCTATTTATAGTAGTTTAGAGTGCATCATATCAACAAACTTTGAGCTGTTGTATGTTGTACGTTGTTATCATACCAATTATTTTGGAAGGTAGGTAGGACAGTAAGAAAGTAAAGACTTTGAGCTTTTGTTTCTACATTCTAATCCCGAAGAAGTGATGGAAGACTTTGCGCTTTCATGGAAACTTCGCTTCCTTTATACAAGTATCTTTGTAATTGTTGAAATCTCTTAAATTTCTGTATTTGTCACTCTGGTTATAGTTTCTTTTGTGAAAAGAGAAAAGAATACCATCTTTTTTGAAAAAATAGAAAAGGATGTTGTCCCGCCCAAGTTAAATTAGTGTTTATATGTTATTGTTAATTTGTAATAGTAGGAAAGGGGGAATCTTCCCTTAGAATTAGGAGAGTTTTTAACTCATGTTGTGGCTGAAACCACAATTTTGCATGCCTTCCCGGGTGTACAAAATTGGGTGTACAAAATTTTCAACCAACATAATCAAAGTTAGAAACTTGATCAAGATAATGCAATTTGGGAATATAAGCCATCACATCAAACAATTGGATAATGTTGAGTATCACGAGATATCTGCACTGATGTGGTGCCCATTTATCATCAACCAATCAAGTTATTCCACGTCAACTTGTCCAAGTGCATTGAACTCGAGGCATTCCAAGAGGAGCAAGTGACATGTGGAGTCACATTTAAATATTATTTAATATACCTTACCTCATCTCTCATTGGTTCACATTCAAAGGAAGGACATGTATCCAAAGACTTGTAGTTGTAACACTGATCAAATATTAAATGTAAGTGGCGGTAGTTGTAATTAACTCACATGAGGGTTTTATCGTTCAAATCTTGGCCATTGATTTCAAATCAATTTGGGCCCTTGAATTGTAATTCAAAGTCTATAAAAGACTTGGCCTTTTCATTTGTAAATGTAATGTCCCATTTTAAGATAACTAGGAATATCGGGACAATAACTTCAATTCCTTAAAACTTACACTATCTGATTTTGCAATCAAACAATGTAATGAATAATATGAAGGTAAATGTGTAAACAATATCACTTGCTATCTCTGATATATACAATAATATGTATGCTAAAGTGAATTGATATGTATTTGCATTTAGTGCAAAGATCCTTGTTATATCAGATATGGCAATATAACTATGCAATGAAGATGTGATAGTATTGCTTACATTAATACGAATTGATGTCTCTAATATGCCTCTTAAAACATGCAATATCTGATCCTTACTTATCACTGATAGCGATACAATTTCTGTTTCTCATGTAATCCTTTAATCCTTGCAATCTAGTTTTCTTACTGCTTAAAGCAATAATTTTATGTATCTGATATGCTGTTATACTTACGTAAATTTGACATGCTGCTATGTCTGATATGATCGAATAATGCTTGCAACAGGAGTGTCCTCCCTGATCTGATCTTTAAATGTATGCAACCATCAATGCCAATAGGCAATCGCTCAATAAAGAGCAGATCCACGATGGGATAAATAAAAGAGATATTTCCAAATCAATTCTAGTTGTCTTCAGGTCTGGAATGGGGACATTACAGTAAGGTTAATAGAGAATAAATTAGATTTGGAGTAGAGTAGGAGGAGATCAGGAATTGTTGCCAAAACTATGTTAGGATTAACATATGATTTTCAGTGAAAATATGGTGGATTTTTATATGAGTTTCAATATGTTGCATGGTTTCTACTTCTCAAAATTTAGATTTGTTTACATGGAGTTGATTAGTTGAATAAAAGATTGTAATGTCCCCTACTTGATTAACATAATTAACCTATTTCAATATACTAAAATTGATTGAGAGACTAATCATGAAGCCAATCATTGTTATTCTTCAATTTATTAGTTATTAACAAGTGCTTATTTATCTTCCTCATCGAATGATTAATTTTGTTATTCATAGTTCTTAATATAGATATCAGACCCTGCTACTACTTCAATTTTAAGGGAGAAGGGTCTATGTATGTTACCAAAGCGCTTAGAGACCAAATACAATAGGTTCCCTCAAAGTTTACAGATCCAAGCCCTTACCTATCTTGGGTCCATACCCTCAAGGCTTATGGGTCGTTGATCCCCACCCTATCTTGGGACTTAACCTATTGCTTGGATTTAGACTACCCCTCTTTGGAACATCTCATTCCCATCTTCTTAAGTACTGATAGTAATAACATGAATTAGACTATAAGTATACTAATTTCTAATGTATTATGTATATATATGAAATTAAGTATGACTGTCATTGAAGCATACTTATTAAACACATTCCCATGCATACCACCAAGAACAAGGGTGTTACTGCCTGTAACTTAATAACAGTTCTGATCTGATCTGATCAATGGTGAAGACATTAGATGCATTTGATTCCTTCACTTTATATCTCTCAATGTAAAGGAGAGCTTACACTTCTTCATCGTGTATGCCCTTTGGCAAGAGACATACCCTTTCACCATAGCACCCTTTGAAAGACTGCAACTCTTCATTGTTTTTGCCCTTTGAATGGGACACAACCTTTCACAATCAGATCTGCACTTCTGATTCCCAAATTATCCCCTCTTCAAATGAGTTCTCTCCTCCCTTTTATACCTCATATTTGGGGGAATCACAACTTATCATTTCATGCGTTTTGACCATTCATTAACTTTAATCAAATCTTAATTATATTTAATTATATTTTTTTATATTTTATTTTTATTTTTATTTTTGTTCTTTTGTATTTTAATTTTATTATTATCATTTATAAATAAATTATATTTCAAAGTGGGGATATTACAGTCCGCCCTTCCCAAATTTGCTTGTCCTCAAGCAATGTCAATTTTAATTTTCTCAAACTGAGTTATCTACCAATATTAATCAAACACGAAGCATACACATGAAAGACACGAAGCATACACATGAAAGACACGAAGAATACACATGGAGATATGCAAACACAGAGCATACACGTGAATACACGTACTGTTAGATTTCTTCCTATTGACTAGAATGATTCATCTTATCCTTTTTATAAATTACCCTAGATTATAATTCTTAGTTATTAAAGGAGGGTTATGAGAGGGAGTACCTTTAACTCTTAATAGTAAAACCCTGCAACAAGTTAGGAAATAGTCTACCAATTATAACATATAAGTGATTAATTACAAACATACTAAGTAAATTTTGAACTGATCATGATAAAATGAAGGAAGGCTAACTATGTAAAACAAGAAGACTAACTATGATTCATAAATCAAAGAGAGCCAACTATGATTAATAAGGTAAAGGAAAGCTAGATAAATATAAATGTAAAGAAACATGGATCATAAGTAGAAGTATGCCAAACAAAGTGAGTTAGGAGGGATGACTCAATAGGGTGTCCTCAACAACCATACTCCCTTACCATATTTGATAGGGTGTCCTAATCATCGCTCCCCCTCAATCAAGTCATACTTGGTAGGGTGTCCTTAACATTGTTCTCCCTCAATCGAGTCACCTTCTCCTACTCATATGAATCATCATCATCATCATCATCATCATAGAGAGGATGGGCATTGCCTCAATAGGGTGTCCTAAGTCTAACCCTCCTAAGCCCAAAGACGAAGCACCTTCACCCCCCTTTGGCCTCATGTGGACTCTGCAATACATATGAGGTGACGTGCTTAGAGGTGACCCTTAACGTCGTTCCCCCTATTGCAATCATTCTTCTTCTATCATGTTAGATAATAAACAACCCAGGATATATATATATATATATATATATGCAAAGCATCACATTTCATCACATTTTCCAGAATATATAACCATAAACAACTCTAAATTACGCTGTGTAAATGTACATAACAATGGACTGTTATCAGACATTAGTATGCAAAGAATGTTGTAGAAATATAGTGCACAGGATCACGTACCAGAATGTCTTAATGTCTTAAACATGGATATGACGGAAAATTCCTTGCTTACTGCAAGTTCAATCTGCTTATAGTAATCACTAACTGCTGTGAATATGAGAAGTTCTGCTGTTGTTTGTGAAAAATAAATTGAATGAATGATTCAATAATCGGATGATTACATTGAAAGATATACACACGTATATATAGAGGTTACAAGACGATGTTCTATAATTAGAACATAACGTTGAAGTAAAAGATTAAAGAGCTAAAAGCTAAATTAAGCTTAAAAGCTAATTAATTAATAAGAAAAAGCTAAATGCTAAATAAAGCTTAAAAGCTAATTAACTAAAAAGCTAAATGACCATTAAACAAGGAACTAAATATAGGTGACTAAAATATAATTAAATATTTTAATACCCTCCCTTAATGGTCATGCTATCTATCACACCAAGCTGCCCTCTAAATTTGAGAAACTTTGCCGGGCTCAAGGACTTGGTGAGGATATCTACAGTCTGATCTTCTGTAGGAATGTACTGCAGTATCACTGATCCATCTTCAACATGCTAGCGGATGAAATGACAATGAAGCTCCACATGCTTTGTCCGCTCATGGAAGACTGGATTTTTGGCTAATTTTAGAACCCCTTGATTATCACAAAACAAGGGAGTAGGTCCTAGTTGAGACATTTGCATGTCTGCAAGCATCCTACGTAGCCAAATTGCCTCACATGCTGCCTTAACAGTTCCCCGATACTCTGCTGTGGGGTGTAAGGTGTGGTAAGCTGATGCTTAATGCCATGTGATGCACAAAAGTTGGTGAACTCTGTAGAACAAAATTCCCCTCCATTGTCGGACCGAAGAGTGACTATCTGATAGCTAGACTCTTTTTCCACTAAGGCCTTAAACGTTTGAAACATGGTGAACACCTCTGATTTCTACTTAAGAAAATAAACCCACATGCGTCTGCTGAAATCATCAACAAATAATAGAAAATACCTGCATCCAGTGACTGATGGAGTGTTCATGGGACCACAGATGTCTGCATGAACGAGTTGCAAGACCTTGGATGCTCTCCAAGTGTCTCCATCTGAAAATGGAATCCTATGCTGCTTTCCAGCTTGACACGCTCTGCAAACTCCATGATTCTGAGTTCGAATCTCAAGTAATCCTACAACTAGATCCTCTTGAACCAACTGAGAGAGATAGTGGACATTGAGATTCCCATATCGCTGATGCCAAAGAGTGCTGATGGAAGTACTCCTAGCTGCCATGGCAAGCTCTTGAGAACCAGTAGAATCAACAAGTCTATAAAGACCATGATACTCAATACCAACTGCAACTGTAGTGCGAGTCTCCCTGTCAACAATGCTGCACTTGTGCAACCCGAAGACGACATCCAACTGTGGTGAATGCTGCATAATCTGACTGATTGACAGTAGATTGAGCTTCATGCCAGGTACAAAGTATACATTGAGGAATATTAAATCCCTCCTACCAGATGAAATCTGAACGTTGCCCTTGCCGACAACAGTATACTCTTCACCTCCACCAAAGATCACTGAATTAGTGAAAGGCATGTACTCTGTAAACCAATCCCGACGATGTGTGAAATGTCAAGAGGCTCCAGAGTCAATGTACCAGGCTGATGATTGAACATCATCAGAGGAGGTTTGGGCCATGAATGCATAGAAGGCAAATTCTTTCTGATCAGGATGCGTGGCAGAATTGGCTTTCTGCTTGGACCCTCCCTGTTTGGATTGCTGGGATGCTATCAATTTCCGGCAATCTTTCACCAAATGGCCATATATATGAGAGTAGGAACACTGTAAGCTCTTCTTTTTGGAAGACTGCTGAGGTTGACCTTGACCTTGTCCTTTCTGCTGGAAGGACGGAGCTTTACCCTTGTACTTATGCGAAGCTGAGGCTGTGAAAGCCTGTTCAGTGGAAGAACTAGTGTTGCTTCCATCGATCCTGTTGGAGCAGCTTGTTGCAAAGATCAGGAAACTTCAAATCAACACTAGTAGAGGAGATATTGAGCGTATCAATGAAATGCTCGTAGGATCTGGGAAGGCTTTTCAGCATGATCACTACCATATCATCTTCCACCATGGTTCAGCGTATAGCTTCTAACTAATCACAGATGTCTTTGATCTTTGTAAGATGTGCCTCGATAGATGACTTCTCATCCATCATGATAGAAAACAACATATTCTTCAGAAAGAAAGCTCAGCTCTTGTCGGACGTTTCATGAAGATCCTTCAAAAGATCCCAGATCTCTTTTGTTGTTTTACCTGAAGGCACCTGTGGGAGTTGATCATTTGTGATAGAGAGTTTGATAAGCATGGTAGCCTCTCAATTCTTCACATCATGTTTATCTTGATCATCACCTGTTGTTGTAGGACGAGATTCCTTGCCCAAAACAAGCTGATCAAGGCAACGATACTCAAAGATGGTAAGCATACACTGTTTCCAGGTATTGTAGTTGCAGGCGTTGAACTTCTAACTGTGTTCCAACATGATGTTGGTTAATGATGCCATCACAGAAATTGAGGTTGATCGAGGTCAACTAAGTGAAAGCAAGAGATAGAAGAATATGATTTATAAAAAAAAATTAGAATAGAAACAGTTGCTGAAAAAAACTGAAACCCTATAGGAGAATTCTGGCACGAATTCCAAGGCACGAATTTTGAGGTTTGGAAGAAACCCAAAAATTAAAATTGTCTGCACACTTAAAACAACATAAATGGTGCCAAAAAAAACAGCAAAAATCCCAACGTCCACAGAAATAGCAAAAATTGTGAAAGGCGAATTTGCTGGCACAAAAATTGAGGCATGGAAAACGAGGCACCCAGAAAAATCTGAGACCAACCCAAAAAAGCTCTCAAAAAACCCACCATGAATCTGAAAACAGAATGCAAATCCAACGGCTCAAAAATTGAGGCACAGAAAACGATGCACCCAAAAAAATCTGACGACAACCCAATTGAGCTCTCAAAAAACCCACCAAGAATCTGCAACCAAAATAAAATTTCGACTTGAACAGAAGGGTCAAAACCCTAGTCGAAAATTGCAGAAACCCTAGGAAAATTTTCAACCTGCAAAAAAAAACTGCCCAGGAAGAGAAAAAAAATCCTTTTTTTTTTAAAAAAAAATAGTTTTAAAAAAAAATCTCTTCAATAAAAACTTCGAAAAATTTTAATAACAAAAATTTTCGAAATTATTAATTTCCATGCTCTGATACCATGAAAAATAAATTGAATGAATGATTCAATAATCGGATGATTACATTGAAAGATATACACACGTATATATAGAGGTTACAAGACGATGTTCTATAATTAGAACATAACGTTAAAGTAAAAGATTAAAGAGCTAAAAGCTAAATTCAGCTTAAAAGCTAATTAATTAAAAAGAAAAAGCTAAATGCTAAATAAAGCTTAAAAGCTAATTAACTAAAAAGCTAAATGACCATTAAACAAAGAACTAAATATAGGTGACTAAAATATAATTAAATATTCTAATAGTTTGATCTACTATGGGACAGGAATCGTATTCATGCCTTTCCTTCTTTTTTTTTAAATCTTTTTTTTTTTCGTTTTTGCTTTTATTCTTTTGTATTTTAACTTTATTATCATCATTTATTAATAAATTATATTTCAAAGTGGGGACATTACAAAGATCTTATTGTTGATTAATGGTGAAGCCAATATGTTCATACCATTTGGAATTTGTTGACTGCAAATTGCAGTGCATGGTTAGTCTGAACTCATATTGGAAGCTTAACTTCAATTGCTCTATGCTCATTGTTCATGGTGTTGATGTCCATAAGTGATTTGAAAATCATTTCCATACCCTTCAAAGATTGAACCATCTTTGTGTAGTCATTTCCTCATGGCAACGCAAAGCTTGGTTTGGTTTCACTAAGTCCGCAATCATTTCTTGCATTGTTAGGTTTTAGATTAGATTTCCTATCCCTTTATCGCTTTTTGATCTTTCTTTGTTTGGTAGAAATTAGTTTAGTACTCCAGTTCCAGCAAAGCATAAGTCCCTTTGTGATACCAACATATCACATCATTTCACTGAGCCTATCCAATTTGCAAGTCAAGACCTGACTTTAGAAACCTTGGGGTTGCCTTACTTGATCACATTGTTTAGCATATAAGGAATCATTGTTCAAGAGAGGATAGAATAATTAGTATTTTATTCTGTGTTCAAGGTGTCATAAAAAACAAGTCAACACCATCCATATGAGGTGGGGTACCTAGTGAGGTGTTCTATACCTGTTCGCCCTTCATCTTGCCATCTATCTCTCACTTCCTATGATTGGACTTCTTGGTATATTAACTCACCATGACAGAGGGATGAGGTGTATTCACAATAGGGTGCCCCGGAAACCCATCTCTCTTCCAAGCCCAAAGGCAGTACCACTTGTACACCCTTGGCCTCATAGGATCATTCGATCATCACCATGAGGTGGTGTACCTAGAAGAGTACCCCATCGTTGTTCCCCTCCTTGTAATCCCTCATTGCCCCTATCATGGCTGAATATAACAATCAGGCAGGATATGTAATGAATCCTAGGCAGTTGTAAACATACAGCACATTATAAACCGTCATAAACAGTCATATATTATAAACAGTTATAAACAATAGCATATTATTAATCATCAATGAGCAGATAATATTCACCATGCTGTGCATAAAGAACTCACACCCAAACCGACAAGTATATTCAAACTGTTGTATATTTAATTATTAATGTTCAATCAGATTTCATTCCCTGACTTATGTATGCCCCTAAATCTGCTCTTAATGCCATATATTTGATTTCCTCTTTCCTCTTGCCCTTCGTTTAAATGAGATCTCCTTCATACTTTATTGGTGGAAGAGTCAACACCTTTCATAGGAATTGAGGAACCACCTTCCATGACAATTAAGTCACCACTTTTCATTGCTACTATTGAGAGTAATATATTATTCTCCAAACTGATCTCCCTTCCCTCTCTTCCTCAAATGAGCCTTCTTCCCTTTATACCTTCCCATGTGAGGGAGGGGTCACATCTTTTCATCATGCCTGCCCCTTGGCAAGAGACACAACCTTTCACAATTAGCGGCCCTTTGAAATAGTACAATTCTTCATAATTCTTGCCCTTTGAAAGAGACACAACCTTATCTACTTCCCATTTCTTTCTTCCCCCATTAATCCTTCCTTGATTCACATGCTTCATTCATTTCTTCCCTCCTCCTTATCCCATTTCAAATTATCTCTTCTCCCTCTTATATCTCATTTTTGAGAGACTCACAACTCTTCATTCCATGCCTTTTGACCATTCCTTAACTTAATTACATTTTAATTATATTGTATTATATATTTATTATTATATGTTTTAATTTATTATTATTTGTTATTAAATCCTATTTCAAAATGGGGACAATAAAAAATTCAATCCACAGGTTTTGTACAGGGGTAGGGTGTGTAATAGGCAACTAATAATGCCTAATTTCATGTTTGTTCCCAGCTAGTTAGCCTATATATCTATTCTGTATCCGGGAACGGCTGGGTGAGATAGTTATACCTCCCACCCAGCCCGGTACTGTTCAGTGGTTGAAACATCCCCCGCTCCACTGATTCCCCTACTGCTCCAGCCTACATTGGTTTGTCCACTAATCCATGACCTACTAATGAATCAGGATCAACGTCTGGTCCATCCCCCCCTTTTCTGGAATCCTTGAAAGCACCTGAAAATAAAAGGAGACTCAAAATAATTATGAATGCTTGCATAGGCAAATATCTTCAAGATTGGTGTCTTCCTAGCATTATTGAAGAAGTAACTTTAATTAGAAGAAGCCTTGAGTTTGTTCAATCATTATTTTAGAGAAAATAATGTTCTGGCAGATAATCTTGCAAATGTCAGTTTAGATCAATACCCATTATCTGCAAAGATAAGTGAGGAAAACAACAAATGGGGAATATCCAGTTTATTAAGTCTAGGGAGGGCCCATTGCTGCCCAAAGCATACTCCCAATTTCTGCTCACCAGAGTTATGAATTCAAGTGCTTTGTTATTTGTTAACAATCTTTCCTAGCTGGCTGAAGGTTATATATATAAATCTTGCATGGCTAATTGATATTTCCTCCAAAGCTCTTTATGGTATTGCATGTTAGGATGGGTTAAGTGTTGGTAATGCGCATTCCTATTTGTGGCAATGTATCAGTTTTTTAAACTGCAGGTCTGGGTAGATATAGATGAAGGAAAGTGATTTCAGCAGCAGTGGTTCTGGAAGTTTCAATGTTTGTAGAGGTTTGGTTTTTGAAACAGAGCAGGTCATGATGTTCCTTTCAAGGGTGTGGTCCCGGATTTAGGCCTTCGACATGCTTTTGAAATAAACAGTCTTGAATCCCCTGAATTTGTGAAAGGGATCTCAGGTGAAGGACTGACTTTTACAACAGATATCATAATGCAAACTTTGTTGGCATAAGATTTTGTTCCAAACTTGGAGGCTCGCATTGTAGATGTGGGAGTTCATGTAAGGATTTTTGCATACTTTCCCAAGAGATTGTGGAAAGCCTGGAATAGCTCATTTTGAGGATTATGTAGTTTGCAAATGTGGCTGTGGGTTTCACAGCATGGTAATTCTAGTAGCATTTTGAATCGTTGTCAAGGTGAGTTCTCTTCACCCATGGAGGACATTATTGCATTCTGTCAAGATGTATCTATGTCTATAGAGACCATGAGGATAGTTTAATGGGATGGTGTCATGTCCCCTCCTTGATCGTTATATATATCCTAAACGAAGCAATTATTATTTATTAATTAATATAATATAATATTCATCAACAAATGATTATTTCAAATTAATTTGTTAAATATTATTATTTAATTAATATTCATTATTAATAATATTCTTGAAATGTAAGTTGATATTATATTGTAAACATTAATATGATATTACAACTTGTTTCATGTTTTAATAAAAGAAGATTGTCTGGAACAAGACTTTACAATCTTTTGAAATCCAACTCGATTCCCTTTGCAAGAATATGAAGCATGCCACTCTATAGGATGCCACGCATATGGACTTTGATCCATCTTACACATGTGGCCTTAGATGAATGATGCAACCAGAGAGATATAGTGAGCGGTAAAGATCGTGGCACCTTGACAGACAAAATCTTTTTTACCCTAGCAAGATCATTACAACGTCGCTGAAGGATGAATGCGATAATATAAGAGCAGTGATATTAACATTGATATTCTTATATCTATCGCTCCAATACTGGTAATGTTTGGCAATCACTTTATGATGAGTTCCGCCTACGATTGAAAGCATGACCATTGGCTTTGAGAATGTTGATTGTTAAATGCGTAATGTATCGATGATCAATCTCTTGGGCGATAGTCAAAAATTGTCCTCTGTCTGATGCATGAAGACATATAAGGTGTTATGCAGCAGGTGATTATTTATAGTACATAGTTCGTTCTTTGGGAACTAGTTCGTTATCAAGCCGCTGAAGTTAGTGAGGAAGTAGCGCAACAAGAGAAAGTGTGATTACCAATAGTAAAGAGATGCAGTTTATCAAACTAATGTGAGTCTCTTACCTTTACTAAAAAGCCACGATTAGTCAGAGATGTGATTATGCTTAGATAAGATAATGAAATTTAGGAAAAGACACACTATTTCGTTAATGATTGAAGAGTCACAACTCTCAAGGGAAGAACATGTGAGAGATATATAAGGCAGATCTAAAACATTTTGGGTGGGGAGGAAAAAGGGGAGAAGAAGCCTTCTACTGCAGACGAAAGGTAAAGAACAGGTTGTTTCTTGTATAAAATAATATAAGTATATTAGTTAAGGTGTACATATTAGTTAATATGTAATGTGCAATGATATTAGTTAATGTGTAATGCTTATTAATATTAGTTAATGGGTAATGTGTAATATTCATTAATATGTGATATTAATTGTAGTCTAGTGAATGTATGTATATTAATTAATGTATAGTATTCACTGGTCATTAAACATAGGTAAGGGATATAATAATGTTAATTGTTGTATACACAAATTTACACACTAGGAAGGATTACGTAATACAAAGGTATTTAATGAAATGTAATGCATATGTTAAAGATGGTAAAGCACACTGATATATATAAGTTAAAGAATACATTAGGAATCCATGTTAACACAAATGGATAGGTTATGAACTGAAAACTGATATGCATATGTATGGCTTGGTTGATTAAACTCAACCAAGAAGAGACGGGTCTGGCCGATCCCCTCTGAGGACGTGGATGATGGAGGCATCACCCAAGGCAAGGAATAGACAAGGGTCTTCCTTGGATGGCTTGGGTGTAAGAGGTTACACCCAACACAGGACTTGATGGATCTGGTCGATCCCCTCTGAGAACTTGGATGATGGAGGCGTCACCCAAGGCAAGGAATAGACAAGGGTCTTCCTTGGATGGCTTGGGTTACACCCAAGACAAGATTCAAACTCATCTTCGATTTCCTGGAGGGCTTGGGACCAAGGGGTTCCAAGAAGGCGAGCTTCACGGCCGCCTAAGGACATACTTTCGTATGGCATTCGTATCCTTTTTATTAGATGAAAATTTGATTATGTTAGTTAAGTATTAAAGTTAGATTGCAATCTAGATTATTTATATATATATATATATATATGTTTGTTGTGTTCTAACAATCTGTTTTGCAGGTTAATGATCTCTAACTAGTAGGGACATTACAGATGGATACCTGGTATTATCTAGCCCCGTCACCATGACAATTTAGATTATGTTTGCAAATAGTTCAGTGGGCTGTTCAGAATATCATGTTGGGGCCTGGGGTTCGAATTATTGAAAGTATGGACAGGTCTTATGCAGTTCCTGGTCCTCTCTAGTTAGTAAAGTGCTCTAATTTAATTTTATCTGCTGCTTGTTTCCTCTGTGGTTGTAATGTGTGGTGCATTTTTATTGTCTCCAAGCTTGTAGTGTATAATTTAACTTTCATAAACGGAACCCACCCCCACCAGAACCCAAAACTAAATTATCTTAACAAAAAATGATTATGCAATCAAAAAATAATAGATTGTTAAGTGCAATGCCTAGTATCTAATGAAAAAGCTTGTCACCATGCAAACACAAGGAAACAGCATAAGAGAAGGATGATAAGAGTTGTCGAGAACTTTTGTCTATAATAACCAATTCAGAACAAGAAAATTGGTGCTTAGATAAAAATAGTAATACCATAGTAAAGACGACCTCCATCACAGCCCTGTTGATTACTGTATATATATACACCTCCAGATTTACAAGTTGCACTTTGAATCAGCTCTAGACGTGTATTCAGCTTTCTCAATTGGTGATGACTTCCACTTCCATTTGTAAATACTTCAACACCACTTAATGCAAGACCAATATGAGGGGAGTCTGGTGTGAAAAGTTCTTCACAAGTTTCAGCAGCAATTTTTCTGAGAATGGCATTATCACAACCATTAGATGTCATTTGCAGAAAACCTGATAATACAGCGATAGACAACTAGCCCAAAAGAACTCAATGTAAAAAAAATTCAGCAAGATTAGAATATACAAGTACATTCAAATACACTTAAAAAGAAAAAGGAAACAAATTTAAACAGGAAGAAAATTTGGATAATCATTTCAATAAATAAAAAGAAGTAAACGGATTTCAAAATACCAATAAATAATGCTTAAGGATATTATTTTCAGGCAGTGAAACAGTTTATAAGGGTTTAAAAAGTCCTATGAAGTACACCTACCTGGAACAAGTGGTTTCCAACATAGTTACAAGACTCACATAGTCTTGGCAAGACTCGGCGAGTCCTGAGGCGGGTCACCTCTGCCGAGGCCAGGCAACCCTAGACTCGGCCGAGGCCGAGTCTGGCCAGGTCATAGCAGACTTGCCGAGCCTACTAGATTCGGCAGACTCGCCGAATCCCGAGCCCTGGACTCTACCGCCCAAGCAACATAAAAAAAGCAAAAAAAAATTAATGTGTTTGTTTTAAGTGAAACAAAAGGTAAATATATTTTGACTCACCCTAAAAAGTCATTTTTCTTGTTTGCAAACACAAGGAGGAGGGAAAAGAGGGTTTTGAGCAAAAAAATAGAGGCATTGAAAAGCAAATCAGCAGATAGATTGAAGAGCAGACCAGCAGATAGATTGAAGAGCAAATTGCAATTGTTGATTGTTTGTGCAAGTTTGTAGCTTGCATTCAAGCATTTAATGGTATTAAAGAAGAGGATTTGGAAGAGGTTTCTACCAAATTTATAGAGGTAAGTACCATTTTTTTGTTATTTTTTTATTTTCTTACTTTCATATTTCCATTTTTTTAACATTTGTTTTGTTTTTGTTTTATTTTATATTGATGGAAAAAATATAAAAGTTTAAACCCTAGTTTTGTTTTTTCTTTCTATTATTTATTTTTAAGTTCAACTTAATTAGAATAAGAGACATTATGCTGATTGTTTTCATTCATAATATATTGCAGCATAATGTCTCAGCCTACCAGTAGTGGAAGTGGTCCCCCAGTTAGACAAGATAAGGCTTGGAAACATGGCATCCCTGGATCAAAAAAAGGAGAAGTAACATGTATTTATTGCAAAACAAAATATAATGGTGGAGGTAATTAACCGGTTGAAATATCACATTGCACAAATAGAATGCCATGATGCAAACCCATGCAAAAAAACGCCTCTTGGAGCTATATGTGAAGTGCAAGCTCAATTAGAGGAATTTAAAGAGAAAAAAGAATTAAAAAGGAAGCAAATGGAAGAAATGGCAACCATTGGTGGAGAGGCTTCTTCAAATCCTCGACCTCCATTTCTTGGATCTGGAAGTAGTAGTTTGTGATAGTGTGAGTGTGAATTGCGGAATTGAACGATCACTGATATTGGCTCCTCTGAGCCTTAGATTTCTAACCTCTAGGCTCTAGCTTTGTTTTGAACTTTTGATGACATGCATTTCATATTCCATGAATGTTATAGACATTTGACATTATCTGTATTTCTAATGTGTTATTTAGTTTAGCTTATTTCCTTCAGCTCAAGCCTAAAATTTGCATTTATACTTATGTTATGAATGTAACTTGTGTATGTCTTCAAAGTAGCTTCTATTTGATGAGATTATTGTGTCTTTGAGGTTTATTTATTAAAAAATACATGAAACAAGTTTAAAATCATTAAAAATCTTTGAGTTTCTTGGGTTTTTCAATTTGCCGAGTCTTGGCCGAGTTTTTGCCGAGTCCGGGTGCCAAGTCCGAGTCCGAGTCAAAAATCAGCTTGCCGAGTCCGAGTCTTGTAACTATGGTTTCCAAGTCTAACAATAAAGACAATGTTTGGATGTGCATGAGATGATACAATTTAATGCAAGATGCAGAAGGATACCTCTGGAAAGCATTTATATCATAGTTACAAAATAGCTAGCCGGTGCAACTTTTAGATAAACTATCTAGAATGGCCAATGCAATAGATGGGTTCCACCATTTTCTTTGCCAATAGCATCTGCAAATGATGATATTTTAAGTGCTTCTCTCATTTTCTGGGATGAGTGAATGTGGGGTCATGGGGACACAATTTCAGGGGCAGCAAGGGACGAGCTATTAATTAACTTAAACAAAAGAAAAGCAGCTAAAAATTTTTTAAAATTAATGCAATATGCTGAATTTGCAATGAAAATCCTCCCCCTTATACCTTTTTCAGGGGTTTTAACATTTTTAAGTTTACCTTTTTCTATTTTTATACACCAAATGGAGCAGGTTGTCCAGTTCTGAAAAAGGGGGGGGGATATCCCCTCCAAGTCCCAAGGGCATCACATAGATCTCGGCAATGCTTCCCCATGAACACTAATTTGACATCCATATCTCTATCCTTTACATAGAGTGGATTCTTTCACATCTTAAACAAAATCTGTCAATTGAAAGAGATGGGGTAGAAATCTCGGAACACAAAGATCTTCAAGATAGTGTCAACAATAAAAAATCTCTATAGAAGTTTCATACAAAACAATATGCTTTGTTTTTATTGACAAATTTGCTGAAGTGTCATGCTTTTAACAACACTCAACAACGCAGCTGATCCCACAAGCATAATGTAATCTGCCCTGAATACCCTATCGTTCAACTCATCTGTCAGTTTATGCCATCATGTAGCAAGGAATCTGATAACTTCCCATCCTACAATTTGTGTTAACTTCCCCAACATAATGTGACAGGACCATGTAGCTGCCATTATTTGATCCTGAGTATCAGGTCGACCAGAAATAGCAAACCAAGTGTTTAACATATGGTCTAGACTACCTGATTCCAACCTTACAGTCAATGATGTTAATTTTTACATCTCCTTGTAATTCTACATTTGCTGCCTTCTATTCATTTCATTCTAGATGAATGAAGATAAGACCCATAGCTGCAGGTCCCCTACATAGACAAGTAAGTTCAATTATCATAGGGAATTACATATTTACGCAAGTGAAATTCACAGAGGGAGTTTTGCAGTTCTGAGGTCCATTCTTGGAAAATGTTGAAAATTACCTTGGGATAACCAATGAAAATGGACACACTATGATTGCATAAACTAAAAACTAAAGAAATGTTCTCTTAAAAATAGAGAATACACCCTTGTGGGTGGCCTACAGTGAATGAAATTGGGCACCATCAGAGCCATACGCTCAATCCTTCCCTTCAAATTGCTTATCTATGTATCCTCCTCCTGAATTTCTGCATTCATTTCCTCCTTTTTCAATTTCTCTTCCTGCAGCTTTGATTGTTGCGCTTGTTTCCACAGTTTCAGGGCAATAGCTCACGAAGAGAAGTTAGGAGGGTTATGGTGAGTCATTCTTGTTTGCTCCAACCTCTTCTGATTTCACAGCAGACTGTTCTAGACCAGTTTCTTGCTACATATCGATCCCCTATTCTTCCTGCTGATATCCATCTTTTGTTCTTCTTGTTGCATATCCAACCCCTATTCTTCCTGTTGTATATCCAACCCTTGTTCTTCCTGCTGATCCTCACAATCTAGAATTGGCTTGTCAAATAAATGCTCCTCAATAGTCTCAAAAACGGAAACTTCCATTTCTTGAGCTTGACACTGACACAACACAAAGAGGTCTTCCCCCTCAAAACAAGTTTCCAATTCAACAAGTAATGTTTAGAGTTTTGGAGGGGCTGTTTTTGTGATTGTCCCCTTCTTTTTGAGGCGATGTGACCGCCTAATGGTTTTTGGGGAAGCCTTCATCATTTTCTTGCACTTTGTAGGAAGTGGAGTACATTTTCTTTTCTTTGTGGTTTTGGCAAGGGACTTGGCCAATTTTCTTTTGTTCCCACTTTCAATGGAATCCTTGGCTACTTTTTGACTTTTGTTTTAATTGTAGCCAAAGGTTTAGAGGAGAATGAGGGCTCTAAAGGAGGAATTAATGACTTAGCTTCCGATCTAGGGTTTTAAAAGGGCACATCCTCACTAGAATTGTGGATTGAAAATGTAATATTCCCCTTAAATTTTTTTATTTTTTAACAAGATTACACACGCAACCACACCCGTTTGGGTTAGAAAAAGAAATTCAAAACCAGCAAGAATGAACCCTACACCTTTTCATCACCGAGAGCCCAAACTGGGAAGGTGAGAGCATACGGCAGCAGGGGATCATTCGTAGCGAACTGTTGAAGTACTAAATACAATAATGGGCGGCAAGCCAGCCCCTTCCACTTATCCAACCGGTAAACAAAGCAACTTGGCGATAAACCAGCCAAGAGAACAAACACTCCAAAGCAAAAATCACTCCACCGCAATATTTCAGCGGGAGGACAGAACACTCATAACAACGCTCAACTCAACCGCTTATGCAGCGGGAGGATCATTACAACAATTATCACTCAATCGCTTATGCAACGGGAGAACCATTACAAACAGCTATCACTCGACCACTCATGCAGCAGGAGGACTGAGTTACACATATCAAATTTAGGCAGCAAGCCAACCTCTTCCACTTTTCAGCGGTATGCTTACAATCCAAAAATGGCTGATAGTACTACTATTCAACCTTACAAAATAGTGAGGAGAGATTAGAATAGAAGAACAATGCTGATCACAACTGAAAACTAAAATCAAACCCAACTCAAGCATAAACAACTACTCCTGTTCTTAATTCTGAAATTGCATAAGACGCAGACCAGCCACTACCGAAACCACCAAAATGCTCATAACTAAATCAAATCAACTCGAAATCACACCAAATCAAAAGCAAATGAACCCAATGACTTAGGCGAATATTTTAGAACCTCAAACCTGCAACTTCAAGCCCAAATGACAGAAGCACGCATCCCAAGGCAGCAATGAAAAAACGTCCTAGCTGAAAAAGTTCAATTAGCAACAATAATTCCAAATCAGCAAACTTGCCGCTATAAATTGGTAGACCTCATCGCCTCGGTGGTAGGAAACTTCAAAGCCAATACCCAGAATGAGATGGTCAACAGGCAGGGAGATATGAACAGAAGATCGCTTCAGCCACACCAAAAACCAGCAACACCAAAAAGTCACAGCAGCAAACAAACTCTCCAAATTTACACACACAATCCTCAAGAACACCAAGCGATCCACACAATCTAACCAAAGTTAGGAGTGATATCTCACACTCGAAACTGCAAAGGATAATTTAGGAGGTTTTCACCCTCAAAGAAGTCTAGAGTCATTCCAACAGCATAACATTATAATTTCTTTGGATGATGAAATGAGGAGCCAAGCACCTGTATATATAGATTTTTAAGTCTAAAATTCAAATCCAAATGCTTCCAAATTCGCCCCTTCAAATTTGCATTTCATTTCCAAAGTGGACCCAAGTGTGGCGTCCCCCCCCAAGTCAAAAGCACGCCTAGCAAGAGGACCACGATTTTTGGCATGAAAATATACTTGGTTAAATAAAAATAAAGTCTCCACATTCACTTTGGCGTCCTCCTTCATAACACAAATATTTCGCCTAGCAAACTTTGGCAAATCATATCATGCACAATTCTCAATAGCATTAATCAGTAATAAAATAGTTAAATATTAAACCTTAGGATAACGAAATAATATTTAATTAAATAACTTATAATTCCAATACTGATTATCAAAATCAAGGATGAAGTTGTGCAATGAAAACCACTGAACTGGACTAGATCAGGACCCTATCCAAGCCTGCCAAAATTAGAAATGCTTAAACTACCCCTTACTAAAAATAGTAAGTCGTGAAATACTGCTCTGAAAAACATGATCTTCGCACCCAAAGAAAGAGCTTGGAAAGCTCAGTAAAACTGCACCATCCAGTCAACCAAACCCTAACTAAAAATAGTAAGTTCACACTTCACCGTAGAATCAATTGCATGTTATGCCACCCTGGAGTTCATGGAAAACCCAGAAAGAAACCATAAGCAGAACTGAAGAATTCCCTCCTAACAAACCCTAAAAAGCTCGTGCAGAACTCAAAAGTTGGAAACCCTAATTCTCCTTGCCAAATAGCCTATGGATCTCCAGAATAGGCCATTAGACCACTGAATGAACATCAATGAGAAGGAGACATTACAGTCTGCCCTCCCCAAAATTGCTTGTCCTCAAGCAATCGCAAGCCAGGATGCTGTAAAATGTCCTCATTCTCCCATGTAGCATCCTCAACCGTAAAGTCTTTCCACTTAACCAAATACTCTCTGATGGTCCTCCTCTTCAACAATCGTTCTCTGACATCAAGGATTGCTTCTGGAACTAGCATCAATTCTCCCTTTTCATCTAAAGGAGGCAAATCAGAAGAGACTATCACATTGTGCCCAAGCACCTTTTTGAGGCATGACACGTGGAAGACATTATGTACTCGGCTACTCGTTGGTAGCTCCAACTCATAAGCCACAGCTCCCACTCTTCTGATGACCATGAATGGTTCATAAAAACGTGTCTTAAGTTTTTCTGCTCCACTCTTCTTAAGAGTAGACTGTCTAAAGGGTTTTAGTCTCAAGTAGACCATATCACCAACCTCAAATGAGCACTCAATACGTTGTTGATCAGCGTACAACTTTTGCTAGTTCTGTGCAATCTGGAGGTTGTCCTTCAATGCCTTCAGAATATCATGACACTGTTGAACCATATCCCTAGCTTGGGGTGTTTTGCTATCTCTAAACACCAAGTCAGCAAAGCTAGGGTCCTCGTAACCGTAGAGTTCCATGAAAGGAGACATCCGGATGGACATGTTATAAGTGGAATTATAGCAGTATTCACCAAGATGTATCCATCTTACCCACGCCTTCTGCTGTTTTGAAACATAGTTTCTCAAGTAACCTTCCAACCACTTATTTACTATCTTTGTTTGTCCATCTGTCTAAGGATGGTAACTCGTGCTTGGGGTGAGCACAGTACCACACAATCTAAAAATCTCCTGCCAGAAAGAGCTTAGGAACTTGCCGTCCCTAATACTCACAATGTTTTTAGGCAGCCCATGAAGCTTAAACACCTCACGGAAGAACAAATTAACAACCTGAGTTGTTGTAAATGAGCTGGTAATAGCGAAAAAATGAGCAAATTTTGTTAATCTGTCTACCACCACATAGATACAATCCCTTCCCACTAGCTCTCGGCAACCCAGTGATGATATCCATAGAGATACTTTCCCATTTTTGACTGGGAATCGACAATGGTTGCAACAAACCAGCGGGTGCAATGTGCTCGTCCTTGTTCTTCTGACAAGTATGGCATTCCCTGATGTACTTCAAGACATCTTTCGTCAACCCTTTCCAAGAGAATCTCTCTCGGATCTGCTTGTAGGTCTTGAAAAACCCTTGGTGACCAGCAAGAGGAATGTCATGAAAAGTCTGTAATACCTTCTCCTTCAACTTAGATTTTGGTAGAAGAAGGATCCTCCCCTTGTACAAAATCAATCCATCAACCAAACTATACTTTTCATCATGAAAAGTACCTTCAACAATGCTGGTTGCAAACTGATTTTTGGCATAATCAGCAAGCAACAAGTCCCTCCAATCAACAGTGAGCTCACATATAGAGCTCAGATGGGGTCTCCGTGAAAGTGCATCTGCCACTATGTTGTTTTTTCCCTTGAAATACTCAATGTCAAAGTCGTAAGCCTGAAGCTTACTAACCCACTTCTACTGCCTTTCATTCAAGTCTTTCTAGTGCATGAAGTGCTTAAGACTGTTATGATCAGTCTTAACAACGAACTTACTCCCCACAAAATACTGCTTGAACTTCGCAAGGGCGTGCATTATGGCAAGCATCTCCTTGTCATATATTGAATATAGCCTTTCAAGTCCTCTTAACTTCCTACTTTCAAAGACAATAGGATGCTTGTCTTGCATAAGGACCGCACCAACACCTTCTCCTGATGCATCACATTGCAATTCGAAAAGCTTGGTGAAATCTGGTAAGGCCAAAACAGGGCATGAGCTCATGATCTCCTTGAACTGATTAAACATTGTTTGTGCCTTTTCTGATCACTCAAAGGCTCCTTGAGAATATCCCTTCACAAACCTCCTGTAAAAACCGCATAGACCCAAGAATCCCTTCAAGTGAGTTATGTTCTCAAGTGGTGGCCAATCAAGGATAGCTCTAATCTTTTCAGGATCCACCTTTTGCACTGATGATGTGCCCCAAGTAGAGCAACTGCTTCATTCCAAACTCACACGTAGATTCTTTGGCAAACAATGATTCAGACTCCATAATGCTAAGAATTTCATCTAAGTGTTGCAAGTGCTCCTTCCAAGACTTGTTGAAGATGAGGATGTCATCAAAGAATATGAGAACAAAATTCCTCAACTGCATCTAAAAGATCTTGTTTATGCAAGACTGGAATGTGGCAGGAGCGTTAGTCAAGCCAAAAGGCATGACTAGAAATTCGAAATGCCCAAAATGGCATCTGAAAGCAGTCTTCTCAATATCAGATGCCCTCATTCTAATTTGATGGTAGCCCGATCTGAGATCTATCTTGGAGAAGTAGACAGCACCATGTAGCTCATCAATGAGCTCATCAAACCTCGGAATAGGGTACCAATTCTTGATGGTTTTCTGATTTAGGGGTCGGTAATCCACGCACATACGCATGGTCCCATCCTTCTATTTCACCAATACAATAGCCAAAGCAAAAGGGCTCTTGCTTGGCCTAATGTAACCCATGTCTAACAGCTCCTTAATGGCTTTCTTAATCTCGTCCTTCTGCTTCTTTGGGTATCCATAAGGAGTAGTCATGATAGGCTTAGTTCCTTCTATCTGGAGGTGGATTCTCAAACACCTTACTCCTCTTTGAAATCAAAGCTTGATATCATCAAGATAGCTTCTCTTCTCTTCAGGGGAGTTAGATGGCATGACCATAGACTCGGGAGATCTAAGAGGTGGATTTCCAAGGACCTTGCTCTTGTTTGTGATTAGAGCTAGAATATCAACAAAGTAGCTGCCCTTGACTTCTAATGGATTTGACGACATTATCAAACACTCTGCTGCCCACCCCACTTGGTTATGGCGGATCAGCCTCTCCATCGTCTTCAGGGATACAATATGTGGGCCTCCATTAGACATCCCTCGCAAAACTACCTTCTTCCCTTCAGACATGAACTTTAACTCCATGGTTTGCAAGTTAAGAGTGATCTCACCAAGAGATCGCAGCCACTGAATGCCAAGGACCACATCAACAGTCCCTCCAATATTGACAACATAGAAGTCATCCTTGACTTCATAGTTAACAAGCTTCATTGACATGTTTGAAACCATCCGTTCGCAACAAATGGTTGACCCATCAGCCACCATGACCTTGAAGTCTTCAACTTATCAGTGATAAGGCCTCTCTTGGTGACAATTCTAACGTCAATGAAGTTGTGAGTTGCTATGGTGTCAATTAGAGCAACAAGTCGATGCTCTCCCAATGCCCCTCGAACTCTGAATGACTCATTCTTGTGGAAGCTAGAGAGTTGGGCAACTATACCTCTATCTTCATCATCACTTTCAAGCCCTTCTGGAGCCTCTACATACTCACTTCCCTCTGAATCAAGCTATTGTTCTGAATTTTTAGAATCTGATCCATCAACTGAATATGCTTCCATTTGACGAGCATTACTCTTCACATCGCATCTGTGACCCGGAACCCAAGGTTCTTTGCAAGAATAACACAGGTTCTTTCTCTGAAGCTCTTGACGGAGCTCATCATCCATCCGGGAGAGGAACTTCTTAGGCTCATTAAAAAATTTCTTCTTGTCTTTACGAAATGAGAAAGGCTTTGACTGAAATTTAGACTTAGGGGCAGCCATCTCCATGCTCCTAGCCTTCTTGATTGCATCAACCAAGGTGGGCGGGTCAAAGGCTTTCACCCAGCCTTTCAACGGTTCTTCAAGTCCCTCAATAAATAGGACCACTAACCTCTTCTCAGAGATACTACTAACCATAACTGAAAGACTTTGAAACTCAGTTATGAAAGTATCCAAAGAGCCCTGTTGTTTGAGTTGTGCAAGCTCTCTAAACTTCACCTCCGGATCCTTGGTATCAAATCTTTCAATCAACTTGTTGGTGAGTTCAGCATAGGTATTGATCGTTATGACCAAGGGTGACCAACCCATGGTACCACCATTCATGAGCAACTCCATCTAAGTGCAAAGTGGCGAACTTGATGGCCTCTTCTTCAAGCATAGGCCTAAAGGACAAGTAATTGTCCAACTTCTGCACCCACGCTGTAGTTGTGCTCTTACTGATTCCATCAAAGTGTGCTAGAGTAACCTTCCCAAGAGCTTGATGATAGTCTATTGGAGTGGAGTATCGATTGTCATACCTTCCTTCCCTCCTCTTCTTCCGATTCATGTATTGATCAAGAGACGAGACATTTCGAATCTCTTGTGGAAAAGCTGCATACTCCACGAAACTAGCCTGGATCTCCTCAAGTACAAGGGTTTCAACTTCAGGAGGTGGCGTTTCCCTTGGAAGGAAAACTGGTTGCAATGGCCACGTCACCGATCCAACAGGCATTCCATTACTATCGCTACCATTGTTGCCACCATTTCCATTACCACCGGAGTTGTTGGAAGTGCTGGCATTATTACCACTCATGTTCAGATTTTGATCTTGGGTTTGCCCTCCTCCAGCATTTTGTCTAAAAGTGGCTATCATCTAGGACATCATGTCCATCATAGTGTCAAACTTCTTTTCCATTTTCTCTACAGCCATTGCTGCCTCATTCTGACCAAACAACCTTTCTCCCATTGAATCTGTTGAATCAACCTCTTTCTCTCTGTTTCTCAAGACCTCTGAAAAGGTCTCTTCCACTGGCACTGACGGTATCTGATACTGCTATGTTCTACGTTCCCGGTTGTAGTATTTGATATCTCTGTCATTCATGGAACCCCTGTCACACAGGCTGGCAGGATGTGTGGCTCTGATACCACTGTAATATTCCCCTTAATTTTTTTTTATTTTTTAACAAGATTACACACACAACCACACCTGTTAGGGTTAGACTAAGAAATCCAAAACCAGCAAGAACGAACCCTACACCTTTTGATCACCGAGAGCCCAAACTGGGAGGGTGAGAGAATACAGCAACAGGGGATCATTAGTAGCGAACTGCTGAAGTACTAAATACAATAATGGGTGGAAAGCCAGCCCCTTCCGCTTATCCAGCCGATAAACAAAGCAACTTGGCGATAAACCAGCAAAGAGAACAAACACTCCAAAGCACCGCAATATTTCAGCGGGAGGACTGAACACACATAACAACGCTCAACACAACTGCTTATGCAGCGGGAGGATCATTACAGCAGTTATCTCTCAACCGCTTATGCAGCAGGAGGACCATTACAAACAAATATCACTCAACCGCTTATGCAGCGGGAGGACCATTACAAACAAATATCACTCAACCGCTTATGCAACGGGAGGACTGAGTTACACATATCAAATTTAAGCGGCAAGCCAGCCTCTTCCACTTTACAGCGGGTATGCTTACAATCCAGAAGTGGTTGATAGTACTACTACTCAATCTTACAAAATAGTGAGAAGAGATTAGAATAGAAGAACAATGCTGATCACAACTGAAAACTAATATCAAACCCACTTCAAGCATAAACAACTACTGTTGTTCTTAATTCTAAAATTGCATAACACGCAAACCAGCCACTACCGGAAACACCAAAATGCTCATAACTAAATCAAATCAACTCGAAATCACACCAAATCAAAAGCAAACGAACCCAATGACTTAAGCAAATATTTTAGAACCTCAAACCTGCAACTTCAAGCCCAAATGACAGCAGCACGCATCCCAAGCAACAATGAAAAAGTGTCACAGCTGAAAAAGTTCGATTAGCAACAATAATTCCAAATCAACAAACTTGCGGCTATAAAATTGGTAGACCTCATCGCCTTGGTGGTAGGAAACTTTAGAGCCAATAACCAGAATGAGATGGTCAACAGGCAGGGAGATATGAACAGAAGATCGCTTCAGCTACACCAAAACCAGCAACACCAAAAAGTCACAGCAGCAAACAAACTCTCCAAATCCACACATGCAATCCTCAAGAACACCAAGCAATCCACACAATCGAACCACAGCTAGGAGTGATGTCTCACACTCGAAACTGCAAAGGATAATCTAGAAGGTTTTCACCCTCGAAGAAGTTTGGAGTCACTCAGACAGCATAACATTATAATTTCTTTGAATGATGAAATGAGGACCCAAGCACCTGTATATATAGATGTCCAAGTCTGAAATTCAAATCCAAATGCCTCCAAATTCGCCCCTTGAAATTTGCATTTTATTTCCAAAGTGGACCCAAGTGTGGCATCCCCCCTAAGTCAAAACCACGCCTAGCAAGAGGACCACGATTTTTGGCATGAAAATATACTTGGTTAAATAAAAATAAAGTCTCCACATTCACTTTGGTGTCCTCCTTCATAACACAAATATTTTGACTAGCAAACTTTGGCAAATCATATTATGCACAATTCTCAATAGCATTAATCAGTAATAAAATAATTAAATATTAAACCTTAGGATAAGGAAATAATATTTAATTAAATAACTTATAATTCCAATACTGATTATCAAAATCAAGGATGAAGTTGTGCGATGAAAACCACTGAACTGGACTAGATTAGGACCCTATCCAAGCCTGCCAAAATTAGAAATGCTCAAACTGCCACTTACTAAAAATAGTAAGTCATGAAATATTGCTCTGAAAAACATGATCTTTGCACCCAGAGAAAGCGCTTGGAAAGCTCAGTAACATTGTACCATCCAGTCAACCAAACCCTAACTTACTAAAAATAGTAAGTTCACACTTCACTGTAGAATCAATTGCATGTTATGCCACCCTGGAATTCATGGAAAACCCAGAAGGAAACCATAAGCAGAACTGAAGAATTCCCTCCTAACAAACCCTAAAAAGATCGTGCAAAACTCCTCAAAAGTTGGAAACCCTAATTCTCCTTTCCAAACAGCATACGGGTCTCCAGAATAGGCCACTAGACCATTGAATGAACATCGCTGAGAAGGGGACATTACACAAAAGAGCCTGTTTGTTCTAGGGGTGGTTCTCCTACGGGAGAGATTGCATGAGATGCAAAGGCTTCAGAAACAGAGGATCCTACAAGTTCGCTATATTTTCATTCTTTTTGCTCAACCCCATGGACACTCATTCAGGCAATCTATTTGAATGTTAATGACTAACCATGGGGTCCAAATTTCGCCCCTTACTTTCTTCTTTGCCAAAAACTCATCCCATGACATATTGGGAATTGAACATTCAAACTTCTTTTCACTAGCAACTGAATCAGACAGTAGTGGGGTAGAGTCGTAGCATTACCTTTTTGAAACTCCAAGGCCATGTGAGAGAGCAAATGACAGAGGTAATTAAGAACATTGACAAGGTGAGTGTGTCTCAGTTGGTTGAGAAACTTAAAGAGGTCGAATATAATAGGAAAAGTCTTGCTTCACAAGTCAGATACTAGATGACATAAGTAGCAACATGTGCCCAACTCCATGGTAGGGAAATGCATTTTGTGCCTTGGGAGGAGGATTCCAGTTATGAGTCACTTGGGTTTTGTGAACTCTGTTCAAACAAAGAGTGCATCATGGTAATTTGGAAAGGCTTCTTCAGCCACTAACCTTGTGATTTCGGCAATGGTTGCTACTGTAACAGCCACTCGCAAGCCCTTTACCATTGCTACATTGTCCTTAAATGTTTGGGCAAATTGTCGAGCTACTTCCTCATTGTGACCGGTGAATTATTGGAAGTAGGCTTGAGTTGGATAAGTACTAGGATGGGTGACCTCCCAGGAAGGCCCAATGCTTCACCTCTATGAGCATCACCTAGATGCAATGAGTGCTAAGTGTACCATTCATTCTCATAAGAGATGGGTTCTTGTTACTCATGAAACACGGGTCAATGAGTTTGGCCCAAAAACTACACAGTTGAATCCTAATAGAAATATCATAATTTTACTTGTTGTGGAAAATATATCCTACTTATCAATTGATGAGCTAAAAGGGGCTCTATAATGAATGGTTCATAAGGCACAACATTTGTTGAAGGTTTTGCAAATGGTGTAGCAATCTAGCTAGGCTTAACCTTGGCGGAAACTCCATGGTTAAGCGCGCTTGAGTTGGAGTAGCATTGGAATGGGTGACCTCCCGGGAAGGCCCAATGCTTCACCTCTGTGAGCATCACCTAGATGCAATGAGTGCTAGTGTACAATTCACTCTCATGATAGATGGGTTCTTGAGAACCACTACTGATGAAACATGGGTCAATGAGTTTGACTCGAATACTACACAGTTTCCTGATAGCAATATCCTAGTCATAGACTGGTTTCAAGGAAATGAAAACACAATTTTCATGGTTTTACCTTAGAAATTGCCAAATTGGCAAAATGGCCACAAATGGCTCCATTGGCAAAAAAAGACAACTTTCAATCAAATGGGTAGTGTGGCTCCAAGGGTACAAAAATATGATTTTTACAATTTTACCTTAAAAATTGCCAAATATCAAAATGGCTCTAATAGCCAAAAAGTGTGACTTTCAGTCAAATTGGCAGCATGGCCCCAAGGGCTCAAAAACACAAGTTTAACAATTTTACCTTTGAAATTGCAAATTGGCAAAATGGCTCCAATAGCAAAAAAGCGCAACTTTTGGTCAAACGGGAAAAGTAGTTCCAATTTTATAGTTTTACCTTAAAAATTGTCAAATATACAACATGGAAAAAATGGCAAAATGCCTCCAATGAAAGAACAGAAAAAATTTTGTGATTCCACATATAAAAGGCCAAATTACCAAATTGACAAAAGTAGTGAATGTGGCACAAAAACAAGATTTTGTGATTTTGTTATAGACGTGAAAGTGTTTAAGTGGCAAAATGTCAAAGGTGGCAAAAAAGTTAATTTTTTATGATTTTGTCTTAAAGAATGAAAATAAACTAGGTTACTTGGTTCGGGCCCTAGACCCCCGGTACTGGTCTGGTCCGGTCTATTAATATTATATTTTCCTAAGTTATTAATGCTCAATAATGTATATATTGTAAGATATTGTAATTTTAGTTTCTTATTAGAATCTTTCTATTTTGAGATTCTTTGTAATTCTTT
This sequence comes from Cryptomeria japonica, assembly GCF_030272615.1. Taxonomy (NCBI): domain Eukaryota; kingdom Viridiplantae; phylum Streptophyta; class Pinopsida; order Cupressales; family Cupressaceae; genus Cryptomeria; species Cryptomeria japonica. Next base: position 242,044,831 of record NC_081406.1, on the reverse strand, counting down.
ATAATGATCTTCACGATCATTCGTAAATTCAACACAATCATCTTTTACCAATTACAATCCCGTAATATGGTATCAGAGCAATAGTTATTTTCGAAATAATTTTTCAATTAAAAATTCGTCACGAATTTTTTAACAGTTTTTTTAAAAAATTTCTTTGATTATTCAAAATTGCTACTGGTTCGTGTGGATTGGTCGAGGGTTTTTTTGCGTTCTTCTTTGACGCGTCTATGTTGTAAATCCCGATCATTCTCCGACGTGTTTGTGTCTCTGTTGTTGGTGTTGGAAATAAGCCACACCCGGACCGACGATGGACTGGTCCAAGAGGGGCTCGTAGCTCAGTGGTAGACCACTCCAGCAGCATATGGAAGGTCCTAGGTTCGAGTCCTAGCTGGTCCATGTCTCAACATGGTATCAGAGCCAGGTCCAGGCTAGGAGCCCCAAGCACACGAGAGGTGTGGCTTAAGGGGGGGTGTTGGTGTTGGAAATAAGCCACACCCGGAACGACGATGGACTGGTCCAAGAGGGGCCAGTAGCTCAGTGGTAGAGCACTCCAGCAGCGTATGGAAGGTCCTAGGTTCGAGTCCTAGCCGGTCCATGTCTCAACATTTGTGTTCGCGTCATTCTTTCTGCTCATGAACAGTGACGTGATTTAAAATCACGTTTTGTTTTCTGCAGTCTATTTCCACGATTTTGTTTTTTGGCAGATCGTTTTGGCTGCATGTAATATTCCCTCTTATTTTTTCGGTTTTCAAGCACAACAAATTTTACAATGCACCCATTAAAGTTAGGAAATATAATCCCAATGCTACTGAAAAGTTAACCCTTCCACTTTCTGATCACCAAGAGCCCAATGTGGGAAGGTGAGAGCATATGGTGATAAGGGGTTCGTTAGCTCACTAATCCGCTGGAAATTACAATGCAAATACAATACTGGGCGGCAAGCCAGCCCCTTCCACTTTTCAGCGGGATGAAGAACATGAACTTGGCGGTAAACCAACCAAGGCAACAAGAGCATAACAGAACCAAATCACTCTATCGCTTATGCAGCGGAAGGACTTTTACATAAAACTATCACTCAACCGCATATTTCAGCGAGAGGACAATATCACTCAACCACTTGCTCAATGGGAGGACAAAACTAAATTACAAAACATACAGGTGGCTAAGCCATCCTCTTCCACTTGTTCAGCAGGAAATGCAGCATAGAATGAAGTGGTCAGTACTACTAAAGCAATTCTTACAAAGATAGAGATGTGAAAGAAGATAGACTGAAGTACATATCTCAAGAATTCACTAACACACTCTCCCCATAAACACTACTTGCTGTTCTGAAATCAAATACAATGAAAACGCAGACCCAGACATCCCAAAACCCACTAAAATGCTTGTAACTCTCTCAAAACTGAATGGAATCATGCCAAACCAAATACAAATGAAGCGTATGACATAAACAATCAAATCAATACCTTAAAACTGCGACTGGAGAGCAACAACTACGATGCACGCAACCCAAGGCAATTCTGGAAATGGCGTTTGGCTGAATAGTTCGATTTGCAACTGTAAATTGGAGAGTTCTCCAAATGCCACACCAATATAGGAGAATTATTGTATCTCCGATACGCTTCCAACGAGCCCTCACCCAGAATGATGCACTCAACACGCAGATAGCTACGAGCAAAATACACTTCCAGCCAACACACACCAGCAACACCAAAAAAACCAGCAACACACAACTCTTTACCAACACACCCAAAAATTACCAAATAGCTCACAACTTCGAACCACAGCTAGGAGTGATGTCTCACACTCGAAACCGGAAGGAAAGATCTAGGAGGTATTCACCCTCGAATAAGTCTGGAGTGACAGCATAACGATATATTTTCTCTGGATAAACAAATGAGGAGCCAAACACCTGTTTATATAGCTTTTCAAGTCTGAAATTCAAATGAAACTACCTCCAAATTCTCCTCATTCAAACTGCGTTTCATTTCATGTGGTGGACCCAAAGTGGCGCCCACTTCCCAAGTCCAAAAATCGCGCCTAGGAAGAAGACCACAATTTTGGCATGATATAACTTGGGAGTATATCGAAAATAAAGTCTCCTTATATCCATTAAATAATTCGCTTAGACAGGACTTAGAAAAATATCGATTTCTGCACAATTCCCCATAACATCAATCAATAATTAAATAATTAAATAATAACCTTGGGATAAGGAATAATATTTAATTAAATTGCTTATAACTCCGGTACTGATTATCAACAGAATCCGGATGAAGTTGAGCAATGAGGATCACTGAATTGTGCTGGAACAAGACCAAATCCAGGACTGCCAAAAATAGAATGCCCCAAACTGCCACTTACTAAAAATAGTAAATCATGAAATAATGCTCTGAAAATCGTTATCTTCGCAACCAGAGAAAGAGCTTGGCGAGCTTAGCAACTTTGTACCATCCCGACAGCCAAACCCTAACTTACTAAAAATAGTAAGTTCACATTCCACCCCTGACAAGTCTGGTCGGAACTCAAAGGAACATGGGAACCCTTAATTCACCTTTCCACATAGCCTACAGGTCTCCGGAATAGGCCAATGGACCACTGAGTGCAACATCACAAGGGGACATTACATTACGGCTACTAGGGTTTTCGGCTTCTGCATAATTTTCTGGCTATTTTCTGCCCTGTCCCGCGACGAAATCATTTGTTCTTTGGTGCCTAGGGTTTCTCCATTTTTCGGCTAAGTTTTTTACCCTTCAGATCAAGTCGGAAATATTTGTTAATTACAGATTCCTTCTGAGTTTTCCGAGATCTCAACTAGGTTGTCGTCAGAATTTTTTGGGTGCATCGTTTTTCGTGCCTCAAATTTTGTGCCAACGAATTTCAATTTTGATTTCAAATTCTTTCTAGGTTCTCTTCAAATTTTTCTGGGGTCAATCGGAAAAAAAATTCGAAATCCGTGTCAATCGTACTTCATCTGTTTTTTGAAGTCTGTACCTGTATCTGCCTCTGTTTTTGCATTGGGATTTGTGCTTTGTATTTCGTGCTATCCTCTCTTCTTTGATTTTTTTGTGCATTGGGAAACGTGCAAAATGGCATCATTGACCAACTTGATGTTGGAAGGCAGTCAGCGATTCAATGACAAAAATTATAACACCTGGAAGCAGCGCATGCTGACAATCTTCGAATATCGCCACCTAGATGATCTTGTCTTGGGAAAAGAATCTCATCCTTCTGCAGTCGGAGCCAATCAACACAAATTTGATGACCGCAATAGGAAAGCTGTCATGCTTCTCAAGCTCTCTGTCACAGATGACCAGCTACCTCAGATTCATTCTAGTCAATCAGCCTCAAAAATTTGGAAGCATCTAAAGGAGTTGCATGAGACATCTGACAAAAGCCGAGCGTTCTTCTTGAAGAACCAGTTGTTCTCCATCATGATGGATGAACGCATGTCCTTACAAGAGCATCTCACGAAGATTAAGGACATTTGAGATAAACTCGACGCTATTGGTCGGAAAATTGAGGAAAAGGATATGGTAGTCATAACCCTCAAAAGTCTACCAAAATCCTACAAGCACTTCATAGAGACTCTCAACATTACATCTACGAATGTTGATCTGAAATTTCCAGAGTTGTGCACCAAACTTCTACAGCAGGCTCGCTAGAAACAACAGTTTGGTAGCGGTGCCACTTCATCCTCCTCTGAGCAAGCCTTTACAGCCAAATCCTTTCACAAGGATAAAGGCAAATTTCAGTCATCTCAGTTCTCTCAATCGAAGGGCTCTAGTCAGTCACAGGAAGGCTCAAAAAAGAAGAAAGTTCAATGCAATTATTGTCACAAATATGGCCATCTGATTAAGGATTGTCACACTCGGATAGCTTCCGAACAGCGGAAGCAGGGAGGGTCTCAACCTAAAGCCAATATGGCTGAGCACAGAGCAAAAAGAGTTTGCCTTTTACGCCTTCATGGCTAAAAGACCTACAGACCATGTGAAATCTTCTGCTTGGTATATTGATTCTGGTGCTTCTCGACATTTCACTCACAGACGTGATTGGTTTACAGAATTCACTCCCTATACTGATTCAGTTATTTTTGGAGGAGGTAAGGAGTACACAGTTGTCGGCAAGGGCAACGTTCAGATACAGTCTGGTGGGAGGAATCTCATATTCCTCAATGTGTACTACGTTCCTGGCATGGAACTGAACCTTCTCTCCGTGAGTCAGATTATGCGGCATTCTCCTCAACTTGATGTCATCTTCAGTGCACATAAGTGTTCTATTGTTGATCGTGCAACACACACTACAGTTGATGTTGGTATTGGGGATCATGGTCTTTATAGACTTGTGGATATAGGTGATTCTCTTGAGCATGCCTTCGCAACAAAATCCTCCTCTATCTCTCGTCTATGGCATCAACGATATGGTCACCTGAACATTCATTATCTTGCTCAGCTTGTTCGGGAAGATTTAGTACATGGCCTACCAAAAATTCAAACTCAGAATCAACGAGTTTGTGATGCTTGTCAGGCTAGGAAGCAGCACGGGACACCATTCAAGGATGGTGACTCAAGGCGAGCATCTAAGGTACTGCAGTTGGTCCACACTGATGTATGTGGTCCAATGAATACTACTTCTGTTATTGGGTGCAGGTATTTCTTACTTTTTGTTGATGATTACAGTCATAAGATGTGGGTGTACTTTCTTAGACAGAAATCAGATGTGTTTCCTGTATTTCAGAAATTTAAGGCCTTGGTAGAAAAAGAGTCTGGTTGTTTTATTATTACTCAGGTCTGATAATGGGGGGGGGGGGGGGGGGGGGGAGAGTTTTGTTCTACTGCTTCCTCCACTTTCTGTGATACACATGGCATAAAATGTCAGTTAACCACACCATACACTCCTCAGCAGAACATCGTAACCGCACTGTTATAGAAATGGCTAGGTCTATGTTGGAACACAAAAATGTTCCTAAGAAGTATTGGGCAGAAGCAGTGTTTACTGCAGTCTATCTCCTTAATAGATCTCCCACTCATGTTGTTAAAGGGAAGACTCTTGAGGAAGCCTGGACTGGTCGCAAACCTAGGATCAGCCATTTGAAATTTTTTAGCTCTCTTGCATATGTTTGGATTCCAGATGCCAAGCGCTCTAAGTTGGATTCCAAGAGTCGGAAGCTCATGTTTACAGAATACAGTGACAACCATAAGGCCTACAGGCTGATTGATGTAGACACTGATCGTCTCATCTTCAGTCGCAATGTTGTCTTTGATGAAGATCGAGGACCATTTCAGCTTTCATTGTCTGAGCAAAATTCTGAGGATCAACCTTTGAAGGCTTCAAATTTAAGTGTCTGTCTTCCATTTGGTTCACCTGATGGGAGGGATGATGCAGATGCTGTATTTGATGATGCACTACCTGAATTTCCTCCGGATGATGCTAATCTTCCCCCTGTTCCAGATCCTCTTCCACCTCCAATTCCAGTTATTCCTCCTCCATCTGATGTTGGCACATCTACTCTCTAGCCTAAGTGGTGGTCTAAGACCATCAGTAATCTTCGTCCCGATGAGCTCATTGAGGGTAGATCTTCCAGAAATAAGGGCAAGCAGCAAAATACTGTTAACTTTGCTCTCATGGCCAAAAGGGATTCCAGAGTGGGAACAGGCAATGGATGTAGAATACCAAAGCCTTCTAAAGAACAACACCTAGGTTCTCTCTGATCTTCCTTCAAGGAAGAAACCCATTAGCTGCAAATGGGTCTATAAGGTCAAGTATCATGCAGATGGTACCTTAGATAAATACAAGGCCAGATTAGTTGCTCGAGGATTCACACAGCGGGAGGGCATTGATTATGAGGAGACATTTGCTCCTACTACCAAGATGAGTACCATTCGTCTTCTCCTCGCTATTGCAGCTCAGTTTCGATGGAAAGTCCATCAGATGGATGTTAAGAGTGTCTTCCTCAACAGTGAATTGTAGGAAGAAGTCTACATGACGCAGCAACCTGGTTTCAAGGTTGTCGGCAAAGAACATCAAATATGTAGACTCGTTAAAGCACTCTATGGACTTAAACAAGCACCTCGAGCATGGTACATTAAGATTGATCAGTACTTGGTTGCTCATGGTTTTCAGTGTTGCCCTTCTGACAGTAATCTGTATATCAAACACTCTAGTGATGATATTCTCTTTCTTGTTGTTTATATGGATGACTTGATCATTACTGGCAATTCAACACATTTGATTGCAGAAATCAAACAGGATCTGTGCAAGGATTTTGATATGACAGATTTGGGGCTTCTCCATTATTATTTAGGTGCTGAGGTTTGGCAAACTGATGGTAGCATTTTTATTTCTCAGTCTAAGTATGTCAGGAACTTGCTTGACAAGTTTCGAATGCAAGATTGCAAACCTGCTTCCACACCTATGGAGACTGGCTTGAAGTTGTCAAGTAAGTCTGATTCTCCCCCTGTAGATGAAACACAATTCAATCAACTAGTGGGCAGTCTTATCTATCTTACTACTACTAGACCTGATCTCAGTTTTGCAGTGAGCTACATTTCACACTTCATGACAGCCCCCAAGGCTGATCATTGGGTAGCAAAGAAGCGTGTGCTGCATTATGTGCAAGGCACCTCTGATTATGGACATCTTTACACTAGGAGTCATGATCCTAGACTCGGCAGGTTCACAAGTTCAGATTGGGCAGGCTCGGTTGATGACAAGAAATCAACCTCTGGATATGTGTTCAGTTTGGGATCCGGTGCAGTCACTTGGACTAGTAAGAAGCAGCAAGCAGTGGCTCTCTCCTCGACCGAAGCAGAATATCAAGGAGCAGTTAAGGCAGCTTGTGAGGCAGTTTGGCTTCATCGAATGCTTGCGAATATGCAAATATCTCAAGCAAATTCGACTCCCTTGTTCTCTGACAATCAGGGAGTTCTCAAACTTGCCAAGAATCCAATCTTCCATGAAAGAACCAAACATGTAGAGCTTCATTGTCATTACATTCGACAGTTGGTTGAAGACGGATCCATTCAGTTGTTGTATGTTCCTACAGCGGAGCAGCAAGCCGATATTCTCACCAAGCCCCTCAGTCCAGATAAGTTTGTAAAATTCAAGGGGTCTATTGGTGTAGTTGATAGATTGAGCATTAAGGGAGGGTGTTAATATTATATTTTCCTAAGTTATTAATGTTCAATAATGTATATATTGTAAGATATTGTAATTTTAGTTTCTTATTAGAATCTTTCTATTTTGAGATTCTTTGTAATTCTTTATAATTATCTTCATGATCATTCGAAAATACAACACAATCATTTTTTACCAATTATGATCCCATAATACAGTCCTGGTCTGGGGTTCTAGTCCGGTCCTCCTGTGGTCCGGATAGGGCCCGTCATTCACAAGCCTGGTTCGGACTAGGTTGAACCCAGGGGTCTAACAGCCCAAAAATGGTTTTTTTTTTTGCAGAATTTTTTTTTTTTTAAATTCCACCCCATAAAAAATCAAAATATTAGCCTAAAAGCCAGTTTTAAAGCATTAACTTGGCTCATTTCACACAAGCAACATGACTACAAGCAAGGGAAAACGAAGATGTGGGATATAGAGCCAGAGCATACTGATATGGATGCTTTCACTTCTCAGCATGTTGCATTTGATGACTCAGATAGCGAGCAAACTTAAAGTGCAAGTGCAAGTTTAAGTGGCATTGGCATTAGCATTGATTCATCTAATGTCAATGTCAATGATGAGGAGGAGAATGAGGATGATGAATTAGAGAATCCATTTGATGATCAAACTTTAAATTGTTGAAAGTTGAAACAATGATACTTGAATATTTTATCATTTTGATATTAAACTTGATGTATATGATGTTGTTATGGTATGATGACGATGCTATGATTACAAGTTTATGTTGGTTTTGTTGTTTATATGATGCTATGTGACATGCTAATCTTAATTTATGCTTATAGGCTGCATATATATATATATATAATTTGCATGTTTTTGTACTAACGAACCCAAACCCCTTTTCAAAATTTTGCCGTATTGGCAACCTAGAAAATAAATTTAAAAAAAATGGTGAAGATTGCAAAAAAAGTGTGTTTTTTTTCAAAATGGCACTTTCTAACCAAAATTACCAAAATGGAAAGAGTGCCAAAGAGAGAAATAAAGCTCAATTTTACTGATTATGGTTTGAACTTTGAAAAGATATTTTTTTGAAAAGGACATCCATGACCCAAACGTGATTGGTTCTCAGTTATAAAACAAAAAGTCTTAGTCCTTTTTTCTCACTACACCATTGATAGCAAGGAAGAACAAGGGCACCCTTTTCAATTGCAGGTATTCCATTTTTGTCACAAGGAGCATGGGCTAGGGTTTGATCTACCAATAGTGGCAAGGCATCACAACAGTCTATTGAATTTATTGCAAGGCATTGGGATTTAATGTAGGCCATGGGCATAGTTTTTGTAGGGCGCTGAAGTTGTTGACAAGCCATGGGCATTTTCGCAGAGTTAGGTCTTGAGAAGAAAACTTTCAACAAACTTATCCAAATGCCTAGGGTTTTTGAAGGATGCATGGGCCTTCAAACAGTGATGCCTAAGATTCCAAAGGAAAAATAACCACTTCTAATGGCACCTAGAGCACAAAACCAGATGTTTGAGTTTTCGAAGGACATTTGAGGTTTTGTCACATTTCCAAACCATTGTTTTTCTCACATTCATTGTATGATAACTTTTGCATCCAGACACCATTTTGCATCTCACTTAAAGCACTACACTAGAAAGCTCTCTTCAAAGGCTGAAAAATGGAATGATATTGATGTTGTTCAAGATACAAAAGATGGAAGGAATTTTTTATGAATAATATGTATGTTGCTTCACAATGTTCCAAATATTCAAGATATCCAGATGAGTTCTTTTGTATCCAAAGGATTCAAAAGTGAAATAGTTAATTTCAAGGTTTCAAAAACTTCTAAAATAGAAAGAGGCTACTGCAGAATCAACAACACCAAAGAAGCTCATCGATGTGTCAAAGTGGTAGCTATGGATATTTTTCGAAGATTGCTATTATTAGATATGTTTCTAGATCTTTTATTTTCAAACAATTTATTTTAAGATTTTTGTTATTCAAAGATTGCTTGATTTTCAAGAAATCTAATTTGGACAAACTCTAGTTGATTTATTTTTTGTATTTGTCCTCAATAAATTGCATTGCCATGCAAAATAGGAGAATCAATTGATTGTATGAGCATACAAAGTTTTTGTAAACATTTATAAGTGCTTTTAATACTCAGATTAGGGGAGCTAATGGCATAATGTTTATTTTTCAAGCTCTCCTTGTGTGTATGATAGAGATTTTTAAGCTACAAGCAGTTTTGTCATATTCACTGAATGGTTTTGTGTGTAAGATTTCATTTATTTTAAGATAGGTTATCAATAATTGCAAGTTATACATTGTGATTATTGTTAATTCGGGTGCCTGTAGCTATGTATGCAGCACTTGAGTGTTTAGTTTATGAAATCTTGTCTTGTGTGTAATTGAAATCTTTAATCCAGCTCTCGTGTGCACACACTTCCCAGTGTTTGCTTTTAGTTTTCAGCTATAATGTGTGTATGCTTGTGCTGTGATAGATTAAGTTGTTAGTAGAAGTCATAAAAGAAAATATTTTTCATCTGTGAAAAAATATTGCTGTCTTCCACTCATAACCAGTAACAAAAAGATAGGGCAATTTAAGTTTGTATGCATAGCATGTTTGAACCTCAAAAAAAAAACCATGTACGTATCGTAAAAAGCTATAGATTTTGTCTATGGTTTATGATCAAGGGTTTTTATTCAAGCTTTTCATTTACAAAGGAGATTCCCCTTCTAATTCAAAGAAAGGTTTTACCTTACATGCTATATCATTTCGTGATGTCCCAAGAAAGGTTTTGTCTATGGTTTATGTTCAAGGGTTTTTATTCAAGCTTTTCATTTACAAGGGAGATTCCCCTTCTAATTCAAAGAAAGGTTTTACTTACATGCTATATCATTTTGTGTTATCCCAAAAGGCCAAATTAGAACTCTAACACATAGCATAACTATAGAATTGTTCAAAATGCCCTGGAAAAAAAATTGAGAAGTATATAGGAGCATGAAATTCCATCAACAATAGTTGATTGAGACAAATGAAATTTATCTATTAGCTCAGTTATCTTAAATGCAGATCTTTATTGAACACCAAAAAATCAAATTTTGGAAGGTAAAGACCCTTCCTTATATTGAACTTCTATTGACGTCAGAAAAACATGAGAGTAAGATATATCAAGAGTACTTCATGTGCCTTTGTTTTGCATATCCCAACTCAAAAACCAAATCTCAATTGACCAACATTACATTTTATATATTAAATGTGATGGTTTACATTTAAACATCATTTAGTCAAATATTAAGGAAAGCTATTCTCTTTACTATTTAGTATTAACTTACTTGTCAAATTGAATCCACACATCATATGGTCATTGTTGTTTAATATAATATGATAGCCAAAGCTTTTTTACCAGGGTCATGATAAATTCTAGTTTTCTTTTGATAGTAATATAGTCTAATATAGATCATCTGTCCCCATGAAAAAGTCATTTATATTAAGTGGAGCTGGTTCCTTCAATATGTTCCTCCATGCACCAGATATGTTTATTCTTGAAGATTTTTTTCCATGAGATTAATTTATATTTCACTTTTCTTTTAATAATAACATAGTTTTAAAAATATCATGTGCCGCTATACAAAAGTCATCTTTCATTAGCTAAATTTTGTTTTACTCAATACACTGAAAGACACTTGCAGCCCTCCTCCTCTCCCCAGCTGCCAAGTATAATGCCTCTCAGCATAAAAAAAAATGCAGCCTGGATGATAAGCATTGTGTATATTTCGCTTTTAACTAATTGCAATTGGCATTTTGGGAAATTTTTTGCCAAAATAAATTTACTAATTAGGTAATTACTCTAAGTTGGGGACCTCAAAACACCCTCAACATTTTTTTGGTTTTGACATTCACTTATCAAACTGCAAATCCTTAGTCAGCAGCAGTCACCATATATGTACAGTGCACTCTTGATCCATCATGAAATGTTAGTGTGAAATGCTAAGTCACTATACTCTAAAAGCCCAAAACATAACTTGTAAGACACTTCTATAAAACCAATTCCCACTTCCGTTTCAATTGAATATCAAGACAGATAATGTAGGTGGTTCACAAGGGCAAAGTTATGTCTACGATGATCTGAACACCTTGGATCTGAAATCCAATTCAATAAATTTTTGAAAAATGTAAAGTTCAATGGGTGGTTCGGCAAGAAAAACACTAGTTAAAAATAACAGCAAATGTGTAACCACTAGTACCTTAAGGGAAATTTAATAGTCACCACCTACGATATGTGGTATTTCCGTCGCGAGATAACATACAAATAAAGTAACAGGTACAAATTATGTATTTTCACTTAAATTTTCAAACTTCTAAAGCTGTGTGGATGTATAAGAATCCTAGGGAGCCATTGTAGTGTTCGATTGAATAGGAAATGTGTTGCTATATAGCCTAGTGAGTCTTAGAGAATTATAACTATGAGGTATTGAGAGCATTTGTAAAGCATGTATGGGCATTTCAGAATGTTGCGTATGTAAACGATATCCATGAAGGCCTCAAAAAGACAATAAACCTACAATAGCTCAAGGTTACAATGGCATGAGGGGTTCCCTCACTCTTCTAGAGTTTTCTCCTATTAGGGTTTCTCCTGATCGATTGTTGTGTTCTCCACTATGTGTGTGTTTTCTTGCTTTTGTATAAGCTATTACTTCCTTTTTACAGAAAACACTAACAATAAAATTATTAAGATATGGAGACTGGCTTTTCATTCTCTTGAATAAGGAACAGTGCCTCAATCAATTTAATTTGTGTTCGTGAATTATGTAATGCACAATCCCATAAATTCAAAACTCTCCCAAATTGTGAGTACTTGTGAGTTACTATGTGCACAAAGTAATTCACCCACTTACTTGTAGGCAAGCTCCCACAAGTACTCAACAAGATCATTCTTGATTTTTTTCACCTAATTCTTTTCAAGATTTTCCTATGTACCCTAGGCACACACATCCCCTACATTTTCAAACCCATACCCTACAAGAAATGTTTCAAGGGTGCAAGGATGGGTTGAAAATGTCCCCCAGCCTTCACCAACCTACAAAAAAGAAGGAAACATCCCCAAGATGTCAAAAAATTTATTTGAAACACACAGAAACAAGAAATGGGTAGTTGTCTCCTACAACTCAAGCATAAAAAAGCATATTTTTTTTAAAGCACACAAAAGTGAAAGAAAGGGCATGAGGGGCAAGGACCCCACACCCTTTTACCCCAACCCTAAACCTAAAACAGCCACACTAACAATTAAAAACAAAAAACAAACATATTTTGTCATTTTAAATTTTGTGAAGAATGCAAAGAAAGAGAATATTTGAGAAAAGAGAAGAGAAAATCAATGCAAAGCCAGAAAGAGAACGTCAAAACTATGTAATTTGAGATAAGTTTACAATCCGTTGTTCATTTCCACAAATTCTTTTGCAATTTTTTTGTCAAAGTTTCAAATAATTTGGGACTTGTTTTCTGTTTGCTCTTTTATGTTTGCTGTTGCAGCTATATTTTGAGTTTTTCGATTGTCAAAGTTTCAAATAATTAGGGAACTTTTTTTTGTTTGCTGTATTATGTTTGCAGTTGCAGCTATATTTTGAAGTTTTTTTAAAAATGACCAGCAATGAGGTTAGAGAAGGTGAAGACATTCAAATTCATCAAAAAGGCCATAGCAATGCTATTGAGGGTTCTTCTACGAGTGGGAGTACCATAAGGATTATAAATACAAATCACCCAATTGAATATCCTTCCAAACTCCTCAAAATTGATGCAAAGGGACCATTCAATCCTAAAAAAAAACCTTTTATAAATTGCAACAGCCATAGACAAAGTCAAGAAAAATAAATTCAAGGGGAAGTAGAGTTTGGTTGTCATTTGTGCAACAAGGATTATTGGATCAGCAACACAAGGATTTACTCTCATCTTTTGTGTATATATGGACAAAGGTTAAAAGGTTGTTAAAAAATAACCTTAGCTGAGAAAGCTGAGATGACTAGGTTGCACATGGAGGTTGAGGCAACAAATAAGTGAATGCAAATAAAGAATATGAAACCTATTATGCCTGAAGGAGGTGAAAGCATGATTATTTCGATACATCACTTTGATGAAATGCAAACAGACATATATAAACAAGGGGTGTGATTGGTATAACTACATAGTTGTAATAACTGCCTTAACCACCTATCAACTGCCAAACATAACAATGTAATGAATTAAGTTTTACGCTAACATTCCCCCACTTAATACATTGTTCTTAAAATCATCAAATTTACCTTGCCCTCGGGATCTTAAGGCTTACAAGACAAAACTTGCTCACTACATAATATGAATAAACATTTTTTAGAAGATCTTCTGAAGAAAAAACAAATCCTGAACCAAGTGAGGCTCCATCAAGCTATCTCTTGACCCTTGTAAAGGTATAGCTTCGAGCTGTGTTCTTGACTCTCAGCCCCAAACTCTTGAATCACAGAGTCTTGAATTACTCAACAACAATCCCTAATAGATATGACAGATCTCTATCATTGTCTGATGACAGCGAAAGGGTATAAATCTCAATCATATACTCTAAAACTTGTCGGATAACGATCCATATTGAGGTCAACTCCAAATCTCATACAAAACACCATCTCAAAGTGAGAAACTAACTTGAGATGATGGAAATTCCTCCATCCTTCGATGCTGCCAACCTCCAATAAAATCATGATAGAACTAATCAAGAGCATCTCCTATTTTTCCATCATTCAAAGCTTTCATCTTTGGAGGCCGCACAATTTGATCAACATGCCCATAATCAATAGCTTCTTGAGTTTTAAACATCTTATGACGATGCAAATCCTTTTGATTCTTTTCAAATGATTGACCTTTCTTTAAAGCCATCTGCCTAATCATTTCAAGTTCAATGAAGGAATTGAAAAAAAGACAATTAACCTCATTTTGATGACTTACTACTGATTGTGATGGCTTATTAGTTATTAGCACTAGATGTATACAAGTCCCACATCAGAAAATTGTGATCATCTCCAACAAACCCAAATAGATACTCATGCCTTAAATGCCATGCACCATTTTCAACTACACCATCATGGACCTTAACTATTTGTTGAGCCTCAAGTACTTTATTTTTGGTAGGTGTGTTGATGTCCCACAAACATATTTGTCTATTATCCAAATCATTCAATGGATATCCATGCTTAAACGGGCTTTGCGACAAACCATACCCTTTTGTATTATGACCTCTCAATGTAATATCAGGATTACAACCGCCATCTTGAGGCGGCTTTCACAGATGTTCACTGTCATCGAACACATAAATTTCTGAACTAACTATTTTGGTAACAATAATGAAAGGATTTTGAAGCACATATCGGGCTCCGTTAACCTCACCATCATGATTGATCTATTGTATAACTTGGACCTTTCCATTAGCATTGCCAAATCCTCCAAAATTGCCGCATTCCTCATCATACTGCCTGGCATTGTTCTCAATATCCTCCAACGGAAACTGCATCTGCACCAGCATCAAATAGTGGGGCTCGTTGTCTGAAGTGTGAGCGCCAAGGATTTGTTTTTCCAAGGAGCAATCATTATGGGGGATCTCGTGGTGATCGAGAAGCCTCTCCACTATGAGTGATGGTCGTTCAAGGGCATAGATTATCACCAAAATAGATTGTTTTTCTTCCTCTGAGTTTGCAACCCACGTTGCAACTTTTCTATCTTTTTCAAAACCATGTGTAGCCTCTTCGCCTCCCCTACCAACTCCAATAGGTGTAGAAACTCGGTCATCTTCCATATCGCTTCCCATGCTTTCGAAAAAGTATGCCATATTGCTCACGAAACCTCACAAACAAATCAATTACCCGCCAAAGTGTTAAATCAAATAGAATGGAGGTGGCACAAAATAAGTCATACTTTCCTTCACACAAAAACACGATCACTTCCACATTCCTTTACATGGCTGGGAATGACAGAATTCAATGCCCTTATTCGTCAACTTCTTCCAATGTCCGGTCAAACTAATTCTTTTATCATTCACCTTCCATGCTTCTGCAACTATTTGGATGCTAAAGATTTCTCACGCCAATGCAAACTCTTTTCCAAATTATCTACCAATCAAACGCATTACATTTTAAACAGGCACATAGATTCTATTGGCTCTTATACCAAATAAAGGCGGTGAAAGCTTGATTGATTCGATACATTACTTTGATGAAATGCAAACAGACATATATAATCAAGGGGTGCAGTTGGTATAACTACGTAGTTGTAATAATTGCCTTAACCACCTATCAACTGCTAGACATAACAAGGTAATGAATTAAGTTTTACGCTAACAATATAAACAACATTTTGCGAGTGATGTGATTCATCATCAACTCTGGCCTCCCGAGACATTCTTGGGGATGAAATACCACTAGAGATTGCATTTGATTAGCTAGAGGAAATGTTTGAACCTCGGCCTATTATGGAGACCCTAATTTTTGAGGATATGCTTATGGAGTTTCATAAGGATGCATGGTCTATGCAAGATCTTGAACAAGTTGTCAATATGGAAGAAAAGAATGTTGAGCTATTCAAAGGAGCCCTAAGTTTATTTCAAGAAGAACTTGCAAGTGAGAACAAACGTGTCATAGATGGTCATGGAATGGTACACCAACAATGGCGACCTCCTGAAGTGAATGATGATCTCTCTTCTTATGATGCGAAGGTGGATAGCATGCAAGAGTTTCCATCCTAGCTCGAAAGGCTTCAGGTTGTCTCTTTCCTTAATCCTAATTTTGAAAGCTATTATGATTTTGATTATGGGTGTTTTGGGAAAACAACTTGCATTTGGATAGATCATGGACCTGATGAGTTGCCCCAACTGATCATCTTACATGAGGTATTGCTTGAATATAAAAACTGCATTGTGAGAGCCTACTCCGAATATAAGAATGAATTTGCTTGATTGCGAACTATGACCTTTGCTATGCTCCTGTTGAACATATTGAGAAATCATGCAAAGTCATGTAAATATATCGCTCTTTTGAGTCATGCTCGCTCTAGGAGTCTTGTAAATGAATTAGTTTAGTCTTAGAGTAGGTTTCCTTTCGTGTGTTTTAGTTAGGTTGGTTTCAAGTGAGCCAAGTTGATAATTTGACTTGAGTTTGTTGACTCGTGATCCTCAGGTGGCTCGAGTAGTTTAGTAGTTTGCTTTCCTTAGCTTAGTTTGCTTTAAGTTCTAGTTTGCTTTGGTTAGTTGGTTTTGCTTAGTTTAGGTGTCTTAAGTGTTGCTTAGTTTAGGTGTCTTAAGTGGGAGCCTTCATTTGTGAGAAAGGTGCTTGTGTTGTTTCTCACACGCTAGCTCATTTTTGATCTTATGTTTGGTCCATTTCTTAGATATCTATTCATGAAGTGCTTTTGAATCCGAGGTTACTCCTCTCCAGTTTTATCATTTGATTAGGACTTGTGCTTGATTAGAAAGAAAATTCCCTATTGCATCTTGATACCGACATCTTTCGATTACTATATTTTTACACACTTAATCAAATTGCTCTAAGTCATTGTGGTTTCTTAGGTGAAGTGGCTAGTGAAGAATCTAAAATCCTACTTCCGCCACTATAATTCTCATACCCAGGTGAGCTTCATTGCTTACGAGCCATATTGCAAGTGTGGAAATTATGTGAAAAGAAAGTTATATCAAGAGAAAGAAAAAAGATGAGAAAGAAAAGAGAAAATTCAAGAGAAAAGAAAAAAGAAGGAAAAGAAGGTAAATAATGAGCTCAGTTGATTGGTAAAAGGTGTATCTCAAAGATATTGAAGGATGACTCCCAAAACAAACCTTCAAGAAAACAACAACCTTCCTCTTCAAAGAAAGCAGGGACCATCAATTTTAAATGGATGTATCTTATTTCAAAAGAAATCAAATTAACCACACAGTGTTTTGATCTACACCAGTCAACAAATTACTTTCCCAATTGTCTGATCACTTATCTAACACTGACTTCTGTATCTTTCTTATCTGCCAATTCACCATTTATTTAGGGATAATGATTTGGATCAAAGATGTGCTTTATAAAATGTAAGACTTATCTAAATGCTAACGAGGACAGACATCAAAAGCAATGGAACATTTGATAGACATGCACCACACAACATGTATAATACAAAGTACTTGGAAAAATACAATATGCTGCATGTCTATAAAAAATTAAATCCCTGTTCATTTTGCTTACATGACAAAGAAAATCATCAAATCACAACAAATGCTTTAACATAAAGGAATATTGACAACAATAAAGAAAACGAAACTTGTGCCGTCAATATGGGATGAGAGAAAAGAATAAAACCAAGGTTTGGTGCTTACACATCTGAAAACGAAAGATATCCATCTCCAAAAGGCACAGTTCTTTGTGAAATTGCATCTGCAATATTGTCAGGAAGATTATACTGCATAAGCTGTCCATGACGCTTCCAAGAAGAGAACCATCGCAATTCCCTATAATTGCCATCATTGGCAAGGCACAATTTTGGTCGAATCAGAAGTATTTTTTGATTTAGACAAAAGACCTGGCAATTGTACCGAACACCACCTTGATCTACTGGCATACCAATGCTGCAAAGTATGCCTTCCGTCAAGTCTTCTGCCAAAATATCTCTCAGGCATTCCCACCTACCCACAATATTATAGATCAGTAATATGAACAACTAACTATTGACACATAGAAACAGAATTATTACTGGATAAAGTAGATTATCATCTTACACTATGCTTAGTTCAACTAATAAAATTTGGAAGAGTACATGCTTCAAACCAAATTTAAAATGATCTTTTCGAAGATACGAACTTATGTGAGTATGCAGAGAAACTAATAGATACTTCATTTATATGAACTCAATTAGGAAAAAGAAAATTCAAACAATAACCATCAAGACTAATGTAAGATTCAACTACAATTTCTGCTACTCCTATCTGCACAACCAGATAACTACTGTTCACTGGTAAGCAATTTCTCAGCCAAAGTTATTATCAAGTTTTTGGGAAATGGTGTCAGCAAAATTGCTTGGATTTGTTAAATGGATATTCCATTAAATGGAAATGTAGGTATATGGTTGCAGGGGGGGCAAAGTATAAAAGTTACAGTAAATTTGTCCAATGGTTTCCTATATATAGAGTGCATATGCATGATGCCACCATAAAAAATTAGCCATTACCAAAAGACATTTTGCTATTTAGAGAAAGCCTGAATTGTGTTATTAATCATTAGCAATGTTTGTGGTCGATAGGGAATCAGATAGCTCTTACATTTCCAACTAAACAGTTATTTAGTTTGTGTTAAGCATAGAACTATCATCATGTTACACTTGATCAAGAAACATGAGCTATAGAAAACTTATGGATAGAGATTTGTACCTAATTTATCAAATGGTTTCTTGAAATCATTTAATGCGTACCAGCCTTGTGTCTTGCTACAGAGACTACTTTATAGCAAATGATATTTTAGGTTGTTACAAATCAAACTATGTAAACACTTGTATGTTACAGGAGCATTCCACTGTATGATTTATCAACAGTTAAACTCAAAATTAATTTTTTTCTCCATCTTACTATTACTATTTAAGTAAGGCTTGATATCCCATTAAACCATTGTAGTTGCTTGAATTATTGCAGTTTGTCTTTGTAATGTGAAAACTATGTCCTTATCTGTGATAATTGTTGCCTCTGTAGCCTAGTTTCTTATTCCGGAACCTAGTTTACTGTAATTCTACTATGAATTTGTTTCCAACTCATTTCAATTTGACAGTGGTTTTTGGTTTTTACATAGACTTATATCGCTGATGCAAAATGCAATATAAAATCGTTTTAGATCCTTGTGGGTGTACCATAGGATTAATTCAAGAAAAATCGATAAATTGATAGATGTCCTGTCTATTGCAAAGTAGACTACATCCTATCCATCCAATTCGAATATAATAGTTGAAGCACAAAATTGAGAAAAATAAGAACACGCATCCATGCCATAGTTATCAACTGAAGAGAAGAGTCACTTACGCATGACTGGTTGTGTCCGGCTCCAAAAAATGGTCTTCACAGCCATAGCCAGTAATTTCAAGCTCGGGACCCACTCTAAGCGCTGCTCCTTCAGATTTGGCTTTCAAAATAGACTCCTTAATATGTTGCAGATTGGATTCAAAATCCATGGCCCATTGATTCAGATTACATGTGGCCACCTTCAAAAGCCTCATTTTAATCCCTTGACTATACCTTCTCCAAACGAAGAGCTATATTGTCAGAAAAAACAACTTCAAACAGGTCCCACAACCCTGCAAAACAAGCAATGATAATACGAATATAATGGGCTTATTTGTGAAATGTATCAAAACAGAATTTTCCTTGCTTATAAGGGAATGTCACTTGCATATGTGAAGAGAACAAAAGCAATGATAATCCAGAGCTGACCAGGACACTCTAAGCACATGACCCAGGTTCAAATCCTTCTCGTTGCCAAATATGGTAGACTATAAGTTATAACAGAAATGAACACATGGTAAGATTATGGTGTAAACATAGTTCACAGACTCGGACTCTGAGAGTACTCAGTAAAAAAAATGATTTGGCAAAAACTCTGCAACTTAGAAAGTACTAAAAATGAAAATTTCTTTGAAAAAATATATATATTGTAAAATTTAAATACAAAATATATTAAATTAAAAATTGGCATCTCAAAAGAGAAAATGCATGATTTTAAAGGCAAAGCAACATGTGAACAACGCATATTGACCAGCATTTTAAGCATTTTACCGTTTTGACATTTTTATCCACATTTTAAGGAGACAAAAAAAGATAGAACTCGGCATCTTGGAAAGTACTAAGAGAGTTTACAAATGTGTAACAAACATGGGGTACATTTCTGCATAACCTATCATTAATGACATAATTTCACCGACATCCAGGTTTAAATTCCAAAAACCAAAAGCCCCAAGCTTGCCCAGACTGCATTGAGGCGGCCCATAACCATGCGAAATCTTTACTAGCACGCTAACATAATTTGATGGAGTAGAATGATGCCTTGCCAAAAAATAGGCAATGATGGGTCGACGGCTGTAATTAACCAGCACAAACCTTACTTTCTTTCCTTTTTGAAAATGACGTGATAAGGGGATTGATAAGCTTCCTCTATTGGGAGCAGGAGGTTCGAGCCGCCAACTAGGAAGCATGTGCTGCTTATACTCAGCCTGGGACGATATGGCACGGTGAAGTGACTGATGCCATAGCAGAATATAAACAGTAATGGACTATAGTAATGCCAACCCATAACAACATGTTTTGATACGAAAACGGAAAATGTAGCATAGAACTCTAATTGCCATATCCCCAAATCAAATTTCGCAAAAGAAAAAAAAAAAAAAAAAATTGGGCCCGCTTGGATTTTTAGCTGAGTCGATTAAGTTGAGGAGAATTTACGCTCAATACAAACATTAACTTACCGAAACTGTTTTGCCTCGATACAGGTTGCAACTGAGTTGAAAAGGTGCTGAAGAGAATGAATTGGGAACCGCATAAATATGAGGGTGTCAAATGCATATAGAACCCAGAGGTATTGAGGGCTTTGTTGTACTTGTTTGTCAACAGTTTGATACCAGAGGAGTCATACCACATTTAATCGCCAGATGCAAAAGCTCCATGGCCAATGAAACCATGCATAAAACCCACAACTTCAGAAAAGCTCTGAAAGGGTTCTTTGTTTTCAATATACCACACGAGATGTATTTAAAGACATATTCGTAGCATTAGATTGACAGTAAATAGTAAATTGAAGCCTCTGCCGCAAGGCTGGCCTATACTCAGCCGTCATATCTAACTAGAAGTGTACAAATTTGGTGAACATACCTTAAGCAGCCTTTTGCAGGTCAATTCAACTCTCCGGAACAATTCCCCTGCACACCAATCCTCTGACGCCAAATCGCCAACATATGGAATTATTTTGGAAAGCAATATTTTGGATTATTTATGAAATTATCTAGGTAGAACGAACTCCATTCATTGACATGTAATCGAAGTGCAGGGCAGGAACTGACTTTCAATGGATTTTTTTGTTTGTAATAAGTTCCCGTAAGGGAGAAAGTTTTTTAGGGGGGAAGGAATAATTTAGTGAAAGCTAGTATTATTTGGTTCTTAGTCCTTGTTTTTAATGATCTAGACTTAACTTTGAATATATTAGTATGGAATAACTTAGTGAAAGTTGGTATCATAAATGTAATTTAAAATCTAATTGAATTGTAGATGTAATTTTGAATTTTAAATTTAAATATAGATTTAAGTTAATTTATTTTTAATTGATTATTGCATGTTAATTCAAGTTTAAAATATTTAATTGTGATACTAAGGTGTTGTTGAATAGAATAAAGTCTTGATTTATTTTAGATGATGGAATCATCATCATATAGTATCAAACATTTTGATCACTTGAACATTCCATTAGCATCTAAGATCATAAGAACGAGCATAAGCATTTGCATTTTTATTTAGTGTGTCTTCTAACTACTTCCAAATCATTAAATTGATGCAAGAGTTTGACTAAGACATAAGGAAAGAAGTTAGTTGACTTCTTATCCCTAGCATAAGTTTTATTTTTGCTTCAAAGTGTTGTTCTTTTCATATTTCGGAAGAAAACAAGCTTCAAAAGATCAATGGTGTAAAGATCAAAGGCTACATATTAGGTTCTAGACCATAGAAAAAGGGTCAAAATCACAACTATTTTTTTTAACCAAAACATAAAATGAAGCATTCTTTAGTTTGTTGGAGCTTCACAATCTTGGTTGTAATAGTAGAAAATAAAATTGGATCATTAATCACAATAAAAAATGGAATATTCTATCATCACATCCAAATCTAAGTACCATTGTCTATTTGTCAATTTCATAGCATATTATGCATTATTCATAGACTTAACTATTGTATCTAGGTTGGTTAAGTGTTGGTTTCTTTGATTGAATTCAATCAACCTATAAAATTAGGAAAGGAACCCATTCAAATTTTTTTCATTTTGGTAAACTTGTTTGATTGTACACCTCGGTGTTTTGTTATCCAATCAAGAAGGAGACCCAATGAATGGTAACCTTCTCCTTGTAGAAACACAATACCGCATTACGTATTATAGTTGAGTAAGATCTCTAAAAGACTCAACAACAACAAAAATTGAAGATTGTCTAAAGAGATCGAACTCCTCATAAAAGCCTACATTTTCCTAGTGATTGAAGAAAACCACAAAAACCTTATTTATGCACTAATTAGAATCTATTTCTTTTAAGATTTTATCAAACCTTCAATACTCTAACAACACATTATTTACTTGTTTAATATAAAAATAAAATAAAACACTTCACTATTAAAAATAATAATTAGTCAACTAGTGAACACCGAACATGTCAATTTTATTATCACAAAAGAGTGGCATTACATATAATAGATTGGAAAAAAAAAATCTAATGTAACCCCTTACAAGATGTATGATTCTCTAATTTAAAAACTTGCAAATCCACTACATACCCACTCTAAAATACACATTAACAATAACATGAAAATTAGGTCATTGTTTGACAACACTAACTCTGATCGCTAAAACTAAACTTCTCCTATGGCATTCAAACTTACAAAAGACAATTGTAACACCTTATTATAACTTAAACTTGCAATAAAGTACTTTTTTATTCAATATTTACAATTACCTTCCCTTTTTACAATTATCTTCAATAGAGTGTCGAAATTGGAAAATTTTCCAAATTACAACTACAAAGCATGAATATGAGGGAAAATAGGGATAAATCCTCTTTTAATTTGTAAGTCAATTCCAATTCCATGATCTCAATAATGTTCCTCCCAAACTTCAAGAATAATCAAAAGTTGTGTGGCACTTCAAACTAAGGCTACTGAAATAAGAATAGTGGCATTCATTCTCTAAGTGATGTGCAAGATTCTAAATAAACGTGGGACTTTTCCATCACATGGAAGCATAAATTTAGCAATAAATTATACATTAAATTGGGGAATCATGCAAATTCAAACTCTCTCCAAACTCAACTTTGACTCTCCTTCAAGTCAACTCCTCAAATATCTCCATTATCAATATTCTACTTGTAAGTGAAGATGAAACATCCCATACATATTGAATACCTTTTTGAGAGGAAAAATGTTTCAAATATAAATTTGAATGTGATATCCAATTATCAAATTGTAAGAACCCCATTGGTTCTAACTTCAACAAACACTAGATTGCTAAGCCAATGATAGATATTGTTTTGTTTTGTGTTTGGTTTTGAATGTTTGATGCAAATTGATAATAAACAGGTCTACTATGCTTTGATCAAAGGAAATTCTGATACTAGAATGCAATTTAGAGAGTTGGAAATGATTGTTATTTCATATAGAAATATATATACAAACTCATTTATGCTAAAACATACCCAGAGAGACAAGTTGTTCACTTTTATTGAAATCTGGAAATGCACATTTATCAATGAATGTGACAGTTGAAAGTGATTGATCTGCTTTATTCACTTATTTCTCCACCCTATATTCAATGCTAAACACCTTGTATATGCTAGGCGTCCACCTTTGATGAAAGAAGACCTCCAAAAGTTAGGTGATTTGCTATTTGGTTCACACTTCCTCCTGATCACAACCACACGTACCACATGCTATAGCAGTACAACATGTCTAGGATGGTACGACCAGATTGTATTTGGTTGTGTATTGTATTGTTCTTAAATGATGCAATAAGAAATCTAGAATGTATTCTTTGAATCAGCTCTTCAAAACCCTCAAACATATGCCTTCAATCTGCTCAAATAAGCTTGTAATTTGTCATTAATGGCTGCCAATGGTGAATACCTAGGTCTGCTGTAGGTAAACCTCCAAAAACTTCAAACCCTAGATGAAATTCTTCACTTTTAAGCACAAATAGAACTCCCAGATGAATCTCTCTCAAGTAATAATATCAGTTGGTATTGCACAACCTCAAAATTGCACAAACACTGAAGAGTTTGTTCTCCAATGTTTTAGATGACTGAAACCCTTGTGTATTTCTACACTTATCTCTCATATCATAAAGCACGAGTCAAATAACATCAAGAATGAGTTCGATTTGCTTTTTGAAACCCTTTATATCCTCTCAACTCTTAAATGCCTTTAATTCCCTTTTGAAATCCACTCTTAGGGTTTTAATAAAACTTTATAAAATAACTTTTCAAACTTGGGTGCTCATACTCATAAATAATAAATGCACTTTAATATCATTTTTAATAATATATTATGTTCTCCCATTGACTTTATGAATTACTTTAATATTTGGCCCCATAAATCATAATCATTTAATTCACTTTTAAATCACTTAAATTGAGGATCATGGCCCCATTGTGTATAAAGTGACTTTATAACTTTATAATTGCACTCAGTAAATAATTACTAATAAAGTAGTCACTTTAATAATAATTAATATAACATATCTCCACAAATAATCATTATTTCCCCATTCCTTATGAACATGGGAGTTAACCATTATGTCCACTGCGCATCCAATTGCCTTACTAAAAATAGTAAGGGTCCCTCTCTATCAACCACTAATTTACTATAAATAGTAAATCCCTTGTTATCTGATTAAACTAGACGTGCAAGGGATCGACATTGCAATCATAGGTTGTCCAAGTGCCCTGCTATAAATAGAAACCATGACTAACCTAAGATGATGACTTACTATAAATAGTAAGTTAGCCAAACAAAGTCCAACGAAGGCCAAACCTGAACATATACTCTGAGAGAAATAATACATTGATCTCTACCAAATGGGACCCTCTAACCATTTGAGTTAGCCTACAAGGGCTAATGATAGGCTAATTATTCATAAAATGAGAGTAGCTAAAAAGGGGACATTACACAAATGTCCTCCTTCATACTTAAAAAGAAAAAAACACAAATGGTTATTATTTGGTGTTGTTGATTACCACTTTGTCCAATGTACTCCTACATTATTTTGGAATTTAGATTTATTTTATTAATTTTATTTTTAAATATAATTTTAAATTTTTTTATATGTTTAAATTATATCTAAACTTTCTTTTGAGTTTTATTTCTTTTAAGGTTTGTTCTTTTGTTTGTGTCAAAGTCTCATCCTCCTCATTTTCTATTAAGAGGTCTTGGATTGAACATTGGCATGGCTTTAAATCAATTTTAAGAGGTTATAAGAATAATACTACTTATCTTAATGTAGAAGATGAATTTGATCGTAATTTATTTTTTTAAGTAAATCAATATAATTCATGTTAAGCTTTAGCTACACAAGTGTTTTCTTCATATGTTACAAATTTGGATAGTGATGCTAATCTTTCTACTTTGGCTAATGTCATCCATGTTTTATTTATTAACAATCTATATGAATCAAAAGTACTCAAGCTATATGTCATAAAAGAATAAAAATATCAAATCCTTTGAGTGGCATGGCATGTATCTCCCTCCTTCCCAATCTTGTTCTTCTATTATTACTACTAGTTATTTCTCTCTTACTTTTGGTTAGCATAAAATGTTAACCCACTTCCCAACACTTATTCCTCTCTTACTTTTGGTTAGTATGCTCCCATCTTTAGACAAGTGTTTTCCTTAACATTGATCAAATATGCCTTTGCCTCGTTGGCATTAAAACTAGAGAGTATCTCTTACTAGTGTTGAATGTATTCTTCCCTTGCTCTAATCTTTTTGTGTGCCTTCAAAGAAAATTTAAAGAGTGGTAGATGGTAACCTAACACTAGTTGAATGGCCTGACCAATATCTATTTTGGGAGGCAATCATTTTACCATATTCATCAAAATAAAAATTTGGTGATGTGAAAATATTAGATTATTGAATTTCTAATGACAATGAATGAGCCAGCCTTATCTATAATGTCTCCATTTTAGCAGGTCAGATTATGATATGTCGTTAGCCCATTTTGCCTTGGTCTCGAGGGCTAACCGAGACACATAAGGGATCTAGGTGGATTTTGGCCTAGGCAATTTTATTTTGAGTCCAAACCAAGTTCATTTGATGGGGTTTTAAGTCAATTATGGGTAGTGATTCTGTATTTTCAGTATTGGACCTAGAGCGTTTCGTCGAGATCTTTCCAATGAGTTATTGCATAGATTTTTCCAAGTTTGATTGATATTTTATTTTAATGCATGAAGTTGATGCAGTATTTATAAAGTGACTATCAAATTAAAAGTACATGTTTATTATAAAGTCACTTTATTATTTTAAGTTGTTTAGAAAAGTGTGCCTCCCTAGGCTGGACACTTCATGAGGATGCATGGGCCTCAAATCACTTGTGTAAAAAATAATAAAATATTTTAATGTTTAATCCCACATTGCATATGCTGGGAAGTCAACCTCCAAAGAGAAGTTATATATTGGCCTTCAATTGGGACGTACATGCATGCTTGCTTGGAGATTGCATATGTGTGATTGTAGAAGATTGATGCAAGGCTTTTGAGGACGCTGCCCCTCATTAGTAATACTTTCTACGCCATTGGAATATAGGGTCTGGGAAGTTTAAAGATTTCTTTCAAATTACTATACAGGTTACAATTTTTTTTATTAATGACTTCATTCCTAACACAGAGGAACGACTTGGGAAGGATGTAAAGAACTTTCTACTATGCCAAATCTTTTTTGTGGCTATAATACTTTGTCTGGTTGTACCATCACTACAATGAGGATGTACTTCAGGCCATTGGGTCATACTTTTCATTTGCTGGTTGTATATGTCATTTGTTGGGTCGTACATGTCAGAACTAGAACTATATCCCAATCTAATCGAGTTGTGTTTGGCTGATCATTAACAACAGGGTCGTGGGTGTTGGGAAGGCTCTTTGATATCAAAAAAATCATTTTAGTTGTTGGAAGTTTACTACAGTCGAACCAATCAGACCTTAGAGAGTTGTGCCTGGCTATGCATGCGCATTGTTGATATCGAAGATTGTAAATAATTTCTACAACGCTGCCTAAATGGGTATGTCGAACATTGACTTGTAAATGCAATATCTTGAAGAGTTATGAGTTTTTAAAGGAGGGTAATAATGTTATCAAACCTGTACCAAGTTTCTAGAAGCAACCTAAAATGTTTTGTTGCCTAAAAAATTATGATTTTCATGTTTCCAGATTGTATCAATTTGAAATAAGAAAAGCCTATGATTGTTATCTTTATTATCTTGTCATTGTTATCTATTAGATATTGTATTCAACTCTTTTTTCAAAGCAACATGGCAACAAACTAAACCTCGGAAACAAAGGAAAACTCAGAAATTAGCTCTAAGGAAAATACCTACCAAGTGTTTGACAAAATGTCAAACCACACAAACTAAAATTTTAAGTGCAGAAAGGACAAGGGTCATTCCATTATCTACTCCCTTGTGAAGCATATTTTGCATTTTCAATGAGCTAGTTTGTATGCAATCCTTTTGGTTCAAATGTTTTACCATTGAAGTGGAGGTTCATCTTAATCGCCCCTACTTTAGCTATGGGATAATAAACGTAGTTTAATCAGCATGTAATCTCACATAGTTAGTTTAATATTATAACATTTCTTCGAACAACTTGTGTGAGTAAAAATGTGTGTGTGAAATAAAGATGATTGAAATAACAAAAACAACAACCTTACAAATACAAATTATTCAAACACTCAAGATTAGAACGCTAAAAAGGAATAAACGAAGCATAATTGACAAAAAGAAATAGAAATGCAAACTCCATTTTATTCCTTTGATTTGATTGTCCTTCGATTTGATGTGTGCTCAATTTTGTGCTTCCAAGGGTGCTAGCTATGCTCCATGATGATGAGTATGCAAGCTAGATTAAGCTAAAATGAGATGCAAAGTGTATGGATGTGAGTAATTAAATTGGCATTATAACAGTATGAAAATGAAAGTGGATGGATTGTGAAGGAAAATGAGGGGATTAAATAGGCCAAGATGGGAGAAGAAGAGGCATGAAAATGAGACACTTTTCCTTGAGAACGACAAGTGTCATGGATGGAAATGACAAGTGTTCTTGAGAAGGTCAAGTGTCATGGAAAAGAATGACAAGTGTCCTTGAGGACACATGTCTATTTGAGAGACAAACAACCAAATAAGAATTTTCCATTCCAAATATGAAATTATTTCCAAATATCAAGATAATGAGGATATTTCCCCAGATTTTAGGAAAGTTCCCCAAATATTAGCCAATTCAAGATATTTGGGAATGTACATACATATGGTGAGGGAAAGAGGATAAGGTTGACTAAATGAGACACTTGTCTTTGAGAAGGGAAAGTGTCATGGATGGAAATAACAAGTGTCCTTTAGAAGGGTAGGTGTCATGGAAAAGAATGACAAGGGTCCTTGAGGACACGTGCCTATTTGGGAATGAGACACCCAAATTGGAAGGTTTTATTTCAAAAGAGATTGCAAAATAAGGATATTCTCATGGTTTAGGAAATTTGGGATATTTTCCAAAATTTTAAGCAATTTGATTCCCTTCCAAAATGAGAAGATTTCCATGACAGGATATTTGGGATATTTTCCCCAAATTTTAAGAAATGGTTCTTTTAAAAATGAGGATATTTCCATGGTTTAAGATATTTGGGATATTTTCCCCAAATTTTAGGAAATGGTTCCTCCAAAAATGAGGATATTTCCATAATTTAAGATATTTGGGATATTTTCCCAAATTTTAGGAAATACACACATACGATGAGGGATAAGGGATAGGGTTGACTAAACCCTTTGTTAGTTAGGTGGGTTAGGCTAGAGGGAAGGGTAGATGTGGGTTAAAGGAGGATTATAGTTAGGACACATATGATGAAATGCAATTAATTAATTTAATTAATTAATTCTATGAGGGAATTAAGAGGAAAAATTCAAAATGAATTAAATAATCAATTTATGCATTTGATTTATTTAATAGAAGAAAAGGGTCAAATTTAATTAATTAAATGATTTATGATTGTCAAATAATTAATTAAAAGAGGACTATAGCGTAATTAATAAGATTAATTAGCTAGAAGGAGGGAACACTAATTAATTAAATAATGTGTAATTATTTAATTAAAGGTACACTCATGATAGCAAAATTCAATTAATTAAATTAACCAAATTTCAGTGTCTACACAACTAATTATACCTCAATTTGTAATAATAATTTAAAATTTTAAGGTTGGTAAATGAAATAGTTCAATTATGTTGCAACTTATTAAGTAAATTCATTATCTTAATGGTTTATGAGGTGCTAATCCTAATAATGCATAGAAAGAGATAGTTGGTAGGGCATTTTTTGAGTCTTCCACAACCACTACTAGCTCTTCTTCTTCTTCATTGATACTATAATTAATATAAAATAGCTTCTTCTTGGAACATTTATGTCCCATTATGATGTGGAAATTGGCCTCTTACTTTGAATAAAATTACCTTTTCTTGATTACTTAAAACCCCAATCATGCTGGTATCAATTTGATTATATGATAAATTGCCAGCTATCATAGGCAATAATGGTGTATGTATTATATTTTTTGGGGGGTTCTATCAAAAAATATTTTTATGCTAACAATCTTGGTAGATAACAAACATATTCCTATAATACCCTCAAAATGGTCATCTAAACCATGGGCCCCTAATTTCGACAACATCACCAAGGTCCTAACCAAAGGCAATTAAATTAACCTTGAGCACCTAATTAATTAATTTCTCCATCATTAATGTTAAAAGGCAAATAAATCACTCAATGTTAATTAAATGTTTATTTAATTAATTAAATCATTCCAAGTAAATCATTTTAATCAATTATTCTATTTATTTAATTAATTATTCTAGCATATTTAATTAATAAATAAATTTACCATTTAATCATAAAAAGAGGAATTAATTTACAAAAAAGAATTAATTACAAAAAAAGAGAATTAATTTACAAAGAGAGATTTATCACAAAAAGAGGAATTAATTTGCAGAAGAAAGAGTTAAATTGAAAACAAAAGAAAATAATTAAATTGAAAGGAGAAATCAAACTTAAGATATTTCTTTTTCTAAAATTGAGATAACTTGGAAAATCGGAAAAACAATTAAATTGAATTAATCATTTTCTCTAAAATTAAAACTCAAAGTTTTAGAGAAAATAAGTTCAGTTGCATTGAAAAGGCTTTTTCTAAATTAAAATCTTGAGCAAATTAAAGAAAAGTGCATGGAATCACCTATTTTTATCTCGATTGCATGGAATCGACTAAATTTAATCTCCAATGCAAACTCAGACTTAAAATCTGAATGCATTCAATCAAGCTATAATTGGAATCTATCTCAAGATTAACTGAATTTGATCTCTCAATTATTTTAATTATCCTGAAATGTGCTTTTTATTGAGGAATCTCAACCGCTCATTGCTAATCAATCTTGACCGTTGGTCTCTCTTTTGAGTCTCTATAAATTCAGCCTTCATCTTTCATTCAAAACACCCTAGAGATTTATTGTTATTATACAGTTTTTGCTCTAGATTCATTGAAGATATTGTGTTTTAATATTATTGCATCTTAGTTTAGCTTTTTGCATATTTAGTTTAATTATGATTGCTTGAATTCATATAGCTTATTATTTATTCATCTATCTTAATCTTGCATATCTAGCTTATCTTGCATATATTTAGCTTATTCTTGTGCTCATGTAGATTAAATCCTTCGTCTTGGTGTAGTCTAGTCATTGGTATTGTTTAGACAAATCTGAGAGCAAGTCTATACTCACATCTTTTAGAAGGCAATAGGTCGATTTGTTATGGTTTTTATATTCATGATTATATCTATCTAACCATGCATGCAATGACTTAATTGAAGTGTTGTGTCTTACAGTTTGCAGATACTTGTCCACTTTTCACACACATATATTTGGTGCCCACCGTGGGGTAGAAGACTACATCTTTCTGCCTCACAAATTAACTTCATTTTATTTTTCAGATTTATCTTTTGGATTTTTGTCCATACAGTTTCTGCAGAAACTCATACGAGTTTTCATAGAAGCCCTAACGATAAACTGTAGATATTGTACAGTCCATCGTGAATTATCATATGGCCCGGTGAGAATACTCGTATGGTATTCTGTATTTTTGTATTGAAAACAGACTGTACTTTTAGGGCTTTTCTTGTTGAAATTTTTTTGGTACTAATGTTGATCCTGGCTTGTTGTCTGTTTGGTTGAGAAATTTTGACAGCCTAATTAGTTTTTGCAGAACGTTTGTCGAAGAACACGCCTGTCGCACAAAAACAATATGACTACTGATTCATTGTTTTTGCAGGTTGCCTGAGGAGATTCAAGTGAACATCATGTCTTCTTTAAATTCATTTTTTAGGCACTTAAATTGCTATCTGGTTAATGAACAAATCTATCTTTTGTGTTTTTCAGAAAAATCTAAGAGGTAGGAGAGTATGCTCTTGTCTGTACAGACAATCAGAAATTCAGACCCTTGAGGCTTTTTCTAAGTTTGAGATTTGTGTACCTTTAGTGGGCCTGTCACAGTGGGAAAAAGTAATCACCCTGTGAAAATGACCCAAGTGAGTACAACTGGACCTAAGCATTCCAACTCACTATAATAAATAGGCCTCTGGTGATTAAAGTCTCAGAGGACAAGATTATTTGAGTTTTCTCTTTGAGATCTCTCATATCGAACATTTTGTAGGACCTCGTGGTCTCAATCATGTTTATTTGACTACAGCTTGTTTCGGTACCTTGTTGAGCTATAGGCCTCAATCATGCTTGCGTGACTTCAAGGGGTAATTTCGAACGGAATTCCTAACTAAGAACTATACAATAGAGGCTACCTGATTCACCTCTGAAAGGGGGATAATCTTTGTTCAAGAGAGATGGTAACTCTCCCAAGATACTTGCCATTTTGTGCCCCCATTAGCGTTTGGAGTTGGATAATATGACATTGAGAATCCATTGTGTGAGACTCAACGGTCATATTTTGAATAGCTATTAGGTGTGTACATGAGTCTGCAAGCAAAGGTTTTCTTCTCTAAGCCAACTTCTGTAGGGTTAGCATGTTGTGCTTTAAGTCATTGTACATCTTGCATGTTTACTATGTTTTGATCCTTGAAATTGAAACTGAAATACTAAAATTGGAGAAAACAATTGACAACTTAGTGATCAAAACTCTATCCGTGTCAAAAACTAATTTACGTCAGTCATCAAAACTCAGTCCTAATCAAAATTTGGTCTCTGTCAGTCGTCAAAACTCTGTCAGTGTCAAACTCTCATCTTTGTCCAATACATTATCATATGAGTCTACTGAATTATCGTCTGGCTATATACATATTATCATACGAGACATCATTGGTCCTGTCAATTTATCGTTTGGCCCTGTCAGAATTGTCGTCCGAGTATACAGAATTGTTGTTCTTCTTTTAGAGAATTGTCGTCTAACCCTTTTCATATTATCATACGAATAATCATCATACTCATCAAATTATCATCTGGAGGTCATTAAACTATCGTGCGAGTTTAGGCAGCAACTCGTACGAGAAACCGTCTCTATCATCTGGAAACTGTCAAATTGTCATCTGGGTCATAAAACTTTGTTGTACGAATTCCTGATTTTGTTAGTCCAGAAGCTTGTCTGTCTACACACTTATCCAAAATAGTCAAACTTGCCTAATTAGTCTACAACGAGCATAAAACCGATCATCATAATTTTGTGCATAAGCAATCTTGATAGTGTACCCCTATCGTTGTGTTGCACGATTTTGTCGATCATCTTTCAGATAGTTCAATCAACTACTTTTCAAACTTAAGTTACTTAGATCACATCTTATACAGGATAAATTATTCCTAAAACCAGACCAAGTCTTAGTCACTTCTCTCAAAGCAAACTAAGTTACTTAGATCACGTCTTATACAAGATAGATCATTCCTGAAACCAAACCGAGTCTTAGTCACTTTCCTCAATCACTACGTTAAACGTGTAACTAGCTCTGATTTAATCTTGACTTTTGCATCACATCTAGCTCTCAGTCCCATCAATTATAAATGCCTATTCAAACCATAAGCTCTTCTAAAAATTCTGACAAGAGTAAGAGTCCCATGGCTACCTTGGCTCAACAAATTCAAGATCTCAAGAAAAGAAATATATGGCTTTCAAGCCCAACAAAAAATTTCAATGACACCTCTTGAGATAAAAATTCATGATATTAAGAACGTCAAACTTCAAGAAATGCTAAAATAATTACATAAGGTGGAACAGAAAGCAATTAAAAATCAAAAGCCAAATCTTATACAAGATCACATGACATCTTCACCAAGACAAAAATACATCTATCCCCTAGAGAGACATTTTACACCTTTGGGGAAATCTATTGAGTCAACTTTGGAAGAGCTTCTTAAGCACAATCTTATCATATTGCCTAAAAAGACCACATGGGGATGCGAAGTTTTGAGTAATTATTGTGCATATCATAGACATAACAAAAATAAGACTTCAATGTGTGTGGAATTAAAACATAAAATTCAAGACCTCCTTGATGATGGTGTTATTGAAATCGAAGATCCTAAAAATTCACCTAAAGAGAAACCAGATGTCATTTTCAAGCATGATCAAAATTATGAACCTGTGTCTAGCAATGGCTCACATGTCGCCTCCGTCTCTTCCATGATGCCTCCATCTCCTAAGGCTTCTCAACAATAGTCCATATCATATCCCTCAAATAATGAACCTAATGATGAAACTTTTCATGTTGACCCTCAAGGGCTATCTCAAGGGCCATCTCATCTAATGATTGAAAAAGATCCTATCTCACTAGAATCCCATGATGATCCCCTTATACCTTTCCATAAATCTTCCAATATGGTCCTCTGCCACGTTAAGATAAAATTATACCTTCATCTCCTTGTCATAATCCTCCACGTTCACCTCAAAGATTCGTCATGCCTACAAAGCCCTCTCTTGATCCTACAAGTCAAAATATTTATAAACGCAAAGGGGTGGACCTTCACAAGCAAGAACCTCTCCATATTAAAAAAAATATTAAGGGTCATGGCCTCAGTGACATTCCTCAAGATGTTAGTATCCCTATTATACTAAAATCCAAATACACGCCCTCCCCTTCATCTCTTCCATCCATTTTAGGACCCTATATTCCTCCATCCCTTGTGCAAGATCAACAAAGGCGTACATCTTCGTGTACCTTCCATCGATATAGAAGGACACAAAGGCTCACTGAGCATAAGAAAGCAAAATCAAAAGCTATATGGGTTCCTAAGGCACTTGTAGAAGCAATGAGTTCCAAGAAACTGCAAAAGCATGAAAATAAAAAACCATGTGGATCCCTAAGCATCTCCTTGAAGCACAACAGTCTAAAGAAAAATCCAAATCAATAGCCAAGATTGTTGTTCCTCCATCCAAACCTTCCAAATCTATTTCTCCATCACCTCTTTCATCCATTTTGGATCCTTATGTCCCAAAATCCCTGGTTGTTCCTCCATCCAAATCTCAAAATATGAGATCCACTTTTCCTCCATAAATCCACCATCCCTCAAGATGTGTGCCAATGGTTATCCCGTAGACGTTTCCATTCGCTCATGCGCCAAACTTTCAATATCTAAATATCTAATCCAATATCCAACACCTCTTTTTCATCTTCCCATACCCCTTATCCAATGCTTTGCATAAGACTTTACCCTAGTTTCATCACCAAATCCGAAAACTAAGGAAATCAACATTGGAGATGTTGGACATGTACACTTAGCTGAGTCCTTCTTGAAAATACATCTTTATGCTGGACTAGTGGACTACCTACACAAAACTCCCTGACCCTATGAATAACATGCACCTTAAATGATATTATATCTAAGGGTTGGGTTAGTTTAGCATTTGCTTTCTGCACTGCATGTCATTTTCTTAAAAGCATTGCATTGCATATAGTTTCTTTTTCAAATTCTTCACATTCGCACAATTTCTACATTTGCATATAGCAGCATTAATCAAACAAGGCAACTATCCAAATTTATCGTTTGTTTGCAGTCAAGATAAACAAGGGTCGTCTCCTTTCTTAGATTTTCACACATGAAGTCCTCGAGGTCATAAGGTCATTCATTTTCAACATTACCCTGTGACAACACTTT
Organism: Cryptomeria japonica; assembly: GCF_030272615.1. Classification (NCBI taxonomy): domain Eukaryota; kingdom Viridiplantae; phylum Streptophyta; class Pinopsida; order Cupressales; family Cupressaceae; genus Cryptomeria; species Cryptomeria japonica. The sequence goes on along the minus strand of NC_081406.1, from coordinate 242,009,550 downwards.
ACTTATGGTTGGGTAGTGATTTCACTATTTGAGACTTGTTAACCCAAAATCTATCAATTGCTATATCTCAAACACATTAATAAAATCTCTAATTCATTCTAGATACCTAGTTGATCATATGACTAGTGAAAAATCTAAAATTCTACTTCAGCGCCACTATAATTGTCACACCCAAGTAGGTTTCATTACTTACAAGTCAAGGCAAGAAAAAATAAAAAAAGAAGAGAAAAAGTGTTATGCCAAATATTCATCTCAAGGTAAAAGAGCAATGATATATAACTGAAACATCACACATACAAGTGCGACAAAAAGCTTGACTATGGGAACATGCGAGTAACTTCATCAGGGCTATGGACGCCTACTGGCAACGGAGCAATATTTGAGAAATTACAGTCTATAACCTCGCCGGAGCTCTAAAAGCTTGCTGGCAGTGAGGCTCTATTCGAAATGCTTTTGAAGTTAGAATAATCAACATAGCTAGTCATATAGGATGCTAAGGATCTTTTGTGAACACAAGGGCAGGAATTAACTTATTTGCGTTCACATGGGTAAAAGAAGATCAAAGTTTCAAGAATCTATGGGGAAGTTTTTTGCATCTCCATTTGTAAATCCTAGTCACTAAGTGTGTTAATTTGGATGTTCCAAGGGACCTTAAGGATCGATTGACCACTTATCTATGAAATGTTTTAAACCTCCAATTCAATTGGTGTATTACAAAGTGATCAACAAACACGATCATCCTTGTTCGAATAGGAAATGCATCTTCATCATGCATATTGCATTAACATAGGTTATATCAAAAATTCATTGTCTCCACATGCATTCTATAGATCATCATGTCATACAGGTCTACATATTGGGGGCATAACTGAAAAAATCATAAAAATCATAAAATATCCTAAAAAAATCCTTAAAATCCTAAAATGTCCTAAAAAAATCCTCAAAAATCATATAAAAACCTAAAAAAAAAGCCTTAAATTTTTTTTTTAAAAAAAATCAAAGCAAGAAAGCATAGACTATCCTTCAAATAAAATCAGAAATAAACAAACTCTCAAAGTCTACAATCAAACTGATCACATGTCTTGTTAATCAATCTATCAAACTCTATCAAACATCAACATGTCTTATAAAAGGAAAGGTACACTCGAAACCAGACCGATCAGTCTTATACGGGGTACTTACTCTTTGAAATCAGACATTCCTATCAATGATCACACAAATCAAAACAATGACATAGATTAGTAAAGTTGTTGGATTTTGTCCAGGTTGGTCTTATCTCTTATACTGAAGTGCTGCATTTTTGCTTTATCTTTTAGTCGCTTTTATGAAATCTGGTTCTTTTGGAACCCTCATCAATATCCTAGTCTTAGGGTAATCGACTGAACAATTTACATGTCCTAAGCAATATCAACCAAGTCATCTTTCTATCGGTAGTACCAGGTCATCCACTTTGAGTCACCCACCTATCTCCTAACTACTGAAGAGTTTTATCACCGAGTAAACAAGCAAACCAAGACTACTGAAAACAATCACTAAACTGTTTGAGATATGATTGAAATTTTCTTTGTGTGTTATCTTTTACATTGGTTTTCGATTATTATTCCCTCTGAGTAATTCGAGGAAGTCTATCTTGACTAAGAGGACCAAGGATTGGGGGCATCATACTTTTCTTTGTTTTCTGTTTGTAGGAATGATTTTGATGATCTGGAAACATCTAATCAACTAGGTATCTATGATAAGTGCCTTCACATCAAGGTGAAATCGCCACACATACCTCGACTTTGCTTATTTGTATGCTACATGGAGGTTGAAGTCATTTCTTTGTCTATTTTGAGGGAATTTCTTTAATGTGCATTCCGGATGCATGTGTAATCTGTCCAAGGATATGAACAAAAAAAGGGTCATTGCGGACAAGATAATTAATCTTGCATATGAAAAGAAAATAACTCTATTTTGCTTATTGTATTTGTAAAATGCTCAGTGATGAAAATTAAGCATACCAAATCCAGTGATAGTGATTAGGTTTAGGTGCATTCATTCTAAATTTTATGCATTTCAAGTGATTTCGGCATGATAACAATGATCTCTTTATCTTTTGAATGAGATTTTGTAGCAATCATTATTTCTCAGCTAAGTGGTATCTTATTTATCATCATTTCTCCAATCGAGTACTTGTGTATTGAGATGTTAGCTGCATACATGAGCATCTTATATAGATCCATACATTTCATTATATACTAATTTGCATTCATATTATTTGATGAAATATAAACATTTTCTTTAATAGTTACTCATTTCCATCATTTATTGCATATGAAAAAGAAACAAACACATAAATAAACATTCATATTCATCTTCATTACATTCATCCATACTGAAAAGATATGCATACATATAGAATAAAGCATATAGAAAGACATCTCATAATCAATCAACATAAGTACGATGAAATCAAATCAAGAACTTGTCTATATCATCATAATCTCAGTGTCTCAGAGTACAAATGATATCAACTGTCATATACAATGTCTCATTGGAGCAAGAATCGTATAGGCTACAAAAAATAGGGTATATAACAAAATCTAGGAGATATAACAAATCTAACTCTCTGCCTCTCCCTCATCGCCCGGGTGGAGGAGGTGGTGCTTACTGACCGATGTCCTGTCTGGGTGCCCTAGCTCCCTCAAATCGATCCATATACTGAGAATATGGAACAACCTATTGTGGTACTGGGACTGCTACACTATAAGCTGTGACATAATAGGCTACACGACTCATCTAATGAAAAACCTCTCGCTGAGGGGTATCAATCTCTGCTCTCACCTCAACAAGTTATTGATCACGCTCTGCTCTGACCTCAATAAGCTATCGATCTCTCTCTACAAGCTGCATCTGCACCATTGTCAACCTCGATCTCAAAGACCGTACTACATCTGGTATTCCCTGCTCTCTCCTAACATCTCCCTCTCTGCCTCCCTTCTCATCTCTTCTCTACCTAACCTGCCTAGGAGCCACTCTCTCCTCCTCACCTCCACCCTTTACTGCTCTACCACTGCCAACCTCAACCCCAACAGCTCTTAAGGATCCACCCTCCCCTCTCTGTCGTTGCCCAACTCCTATTGGTACCCTACTGCTACTAGCACCAGGATCACCTCCTCCCCGCCTAGGTACATCCGCTCTTTGTCCCTCTACCTACCCTCATCCCTGTACCTGACCTGGTACCTGTACCTATGCTGGTGCCTCCTCCTCAATCTCCTCTATAAGAGGTGCATGCTCTCCCAGATTTGTAAATCGAGGGAATGGATGCCTATGAAACCAATATCTATACTGGGGCAATACTCCTACATCTACTACATCCTCTAAGTAATCCCATCTCTGCGGCTATAAAGTCGCTAACTCCTGCATGCTCAGCACATATGACAGTCTTGGTGCCCATCCTCGTCTCTCCTCCTCTCCATATCGGGCATAGGCTGTGAACTCCTAGGATATACTTTGCGGTCTCCCATACTGCCTCATCACTCTAGATACTACAAATCCCTCAATGATAGACGCTAATCTGCCAATGAGAGGTCGATTCATGAACATGTCCATCCTCTGAGCTCTCCAATCATCCCATAGCTCTAGACCCCTATACGGTCTCCTTACTATAGCAATAAGATCATCCAACTGTCTCCTCCAATAGTCAGTCTTGCCCAGGTGGGGCTGAGTAACATAACCTAAATAACGACATATGATAGGATGGTGTGCCTCTCGCGAATCATCTACTATTGGTCTGCATACTGGGATGTGCTCCCATGCCCATATCTGTAGAACTAAAACACCTTCTGCCATGCTCTTCCCCTCTCAATACACAATCTCATGCATCTCATGATACATATGAGCAAGTAAACATGATCCCCATCCTAATATCATGGGATGAGTTAGCAACCTCTCAAGCATTCTGGCCCAACCACATAAAAATCCCTATTGTCCTCTGTCAGGCATCACAAGATAACTGATCATACCTACTAAAACGCATGCCAGAGGGTACTGCTCACCATATCTGCTCATCAAATCATCCCACGTGATAGCACGTTCAAGAATAGTCTCATCATGAAATATACGTCTCAATGCCAAAACGCCTGGTCATTGCGTAGAATCATAATCAACCTTGTATCCAGTGAACGAAATCCTCAAATTCATGTATATATCCTCTAGCATGATAGTCATCTCTCCAACCGGTAGATGAAAGGTGTTATGCTCTGAATGAAAATGATCGACTAAAGCAGTCAACATCCCGTGATTCACGTGGATATCAGGCATCTATAAAAGGTATCTGAATCCATACAAATCAATATGAGCTCTCTTTGCATCTGATAACTCATGAACAAGCCTCATCGTCTGCGGAAATGTACACCAAAACTGAATATCCAACAACCGAATCTGCAAAATCGAACATAAAAATTGTCAGCACGTGATCCAAATTGCACTCAAAATATGTTAAACATGCTCACGAATCCAAATATACAAAATTTAAAATAAAAAATTGTTGTTTACATTCTAAAAAATGCTTGATGTTTTTGATACGCGTTTCCACAAAAAAGTAGAAACTCGTACGAGCAAACATTACATCCTGCATGATTAAACATTCCCATATGACAAAAGATATCTTCTCGCATGATAAAATGGACTATCAAGAACACTCTCATACAATTCATGGGAAGACACCAGACGACAAATCTTACTTTCCCAAATGACAAAACAGAAGGACATATTGTCGTACGAGAAACACTGTTCAACCACATGACAAAACGATGAAAATGACTTCAAACGAAAAATAAATTACAAAAAATTAACAAAAATTCAAAAATTAAGAAATTCACAGGCTAAAGATTGATCACTTACCGTTGGGTCGCATTTTTGTGGTTGATTATGTCATCTCTGGCGCTCGAATTGATGCTCTTGGATCAGAATAGTCATTTTTCTTCACAGAGGGTTTTTCAAATTTCAAACTTTGAGAGGTAACAATGAATTGAAAATGACACATTGAACCCCTTATATAGCCCAAACCCTAATTTTCAACTTGCTCTAATGGACATAAAACTTATACCCTAGACTAAATCGATAGTTCTGAGTCCATTTTCGGGATCAAAATCCAAATCTGATGTCAATTCTCTAGTCGACATTTAACGATGTTGACCACTTAGCACTTTCATCCTCAAGTCAATTTTCGAATCATTTTGTGCTCAATTCTAAATCTCAATTTAATTCTCAAATCAACTTTGATTTTAATTCTTCAACATCAATCTTCGTGCTCAAATAATTATCATCACTAAAAATTGCCTAAAATCATTGTACCCTCGCTATCTTCTAATTTCGCTCCCGAGGGGGCATACTCATTATCATCATCAAAATTCGAGAATTTTTTTCAAATCTTTATCTAAAGTCGAGCAAATATCTTTTCAAACAAAGAAAATCAATTAAACCTCGTTACTAGGGGGATCTTAACTAAATCACGTCGTATCAAGTTGAGATTCTTCGATGTCAAATAAAGAAATCTCTAGGGACATATCTATCTTTGTCCTTATCTGAATCAATCTTCAAATCAATGTTCAGTTTCAATCACATCAAATCGAGCTGGACATTTTCTCTTGCTAATTGGTTCTTGTTTAGTCAAGTTCGGAATCGGTTTTATCGCTTTGCTCAGTCGATTCTTGTTCAATCAAGTTCGGAATCAGTTGTGTCTCTCGCTCAATCTAATTCGATCAAGTTCTAGATCGGTGCTTGTTTCTTGATCAATCAAGTTCAAGAACAGTATCTCACTCTTTGTCGATTCTTGTTCAATCAAGTCCAGGATTGGTATCGCTTTAATCGCATTTGTTCAGTTTCATCACTTCAAATAAAGTTGAACATCTCGCTCTTCATCGGTTTGTGATCAATCAAGTTTAGAATTGATATCTATTTGACATCAACTATTCTTTGAACCAACGCGTTGCTCACACATTAATTCAAAGAGAGGCAAATGTAATACCCTAAAAATGGTCATCTAAACTGTGGGCCCCTAATCTCGACAGCATCACCAAGGTCCTAATCAAAGGCAATTAAATCAACCTTGAGCACCTAATTAATTAATTTATCAATTATTAATGTTAAAAGACAAATAAATCACTCAATATTAATTAAATATTTATTTAATTAATTAAATCATTCCAAGTAAATCATTTTAATCAATTATTCTATTTATTTAATTAAATATCCTAGCATATTTAATTAATAAATAAATTTGCTATTTAATCATAAAAAGAGGAATTAATTTACAAAAAGGAATTAATTACAAAAAAGAGAATTAATTTACAAAGATAGATTTATCACAAAAAGAGGAATTAATTTGCAGAAGAAAGAGTTAAATTGAAAACAAAAGAAAAGAATTAAATTGAAAGGAGAAATCAAACTTAAGATGTTTCTTTTTCTAAAATTGAGATAACTTGGAAAATCAAAAAAGTAATTAAATTGAATTAATCATTTTCTCTAAAATTAAAACTCAAAGCTTTTGAGAAAATAAGTTCAGCTGCATTGAAAAGGCTTTTACTAAATAAAAATCTTGAGCAAATTAAAGAAAAGTGTATGGAATCACCTATTTTTATCTCAAGTGCATGGAATCAACTAAATTTAATCTCCAATGCAAACTCAAACTTATAATCTGAATGTATTTAATCAAGCTATAATTGGAATCTATCTCAAGATTAATTGAATATGATCTCTCAATTATTTCGATTATCCTAAAATGTTCTTTTTATTGAGGAATCTCAATCGCTCATTGCTAATCAATCTTGACCGTTAGTCTCTCTTTTGAGTCTCTATAAATTCAGCCTTCATCTCTCATTCAAAACACCCTGGAGATTTATTGTTAATATGCAGTTTTTGCTCTGGAGTCATTGAAGATATTGTGCTTTAATATTATTGCATCTTAGTTTAGCTTTTTGCATATTTAGTTTAATTATGATTGCTTGAATTCATATAGCTTATTATTCATTCATCTAGCTTAATCTTGCATATCTAGCTTATCTTGCATATCTAGCTTATCTTGCATACATTTAGCTTATTCTTGTGCTCATATAGATTAAATCATTCATCTTGGTGTAGTCTAGTCACTGGTATTGCTTAGACAAATTTGAGAGAAAGTCTATACTCGCATGTTTTAGAAGGAAATAGGTCAATTTTTTATGATTTTTATATTCATGATTATATCTGTCTAACCATGCATGCAATGACTTAATTGAAGTGTTGTGTCTTACAACTTGCAGATACTTGTCCACTTTTCACATACACAATTCCAAAAGAAGTGGGAATAAAAAACATATTCCAAAAGAAGCGAGAATGAAATCTAACATCTCGAGCAACTCCAAAATGGTTGCAACTCTAGAATATTTGAAGTTCAAAAAATGTGCAAACAAAGTTCTAAAAAAATTAATGATAATGGAAATGAATGTAGACAATAATCTAGAAAGTTATGTTAAGATGAAGACTCCTTTTGAACATCTATTTCCTCAAAAAATCTTTATTTGTTGTCCAAATAAAATATTTTATTAATTACATTTGGATAATATTCATGATTTTCTTCTAAAAACTCTAAATAATAGTTGTGCATGAATTTCATGATGTTGAATCTTAAGCATTCATACGAATATATATAGCTCTTTGATGTTCATTTAGAAGAGATGAAACTTTTATGAATGCGTACAATAAGAAATACATCTATGTTTATTTAAAAGTATGTTTGACAATCTATGTGATGATATTATAAGTTGTAAGAAAATTATCATTTGAAGAGCTAGTCACTAGACTAGGCAAGCAAAATGATAGTTCACAGATAAATGTTTTAATTCCTATTGTTATTATGAATTACTATGTTTATGTTAGTGAAGTTGTCTTCAATAAATGAAATACTATATTCTTATTTGTAGACACTGAGAATTTCCTTCTACTAAATAATTAAATAATTTTTAATTATTTAATTAAGTAATTTTCTTCCTCTAAATAAGTAATTTTAAATATTTAATTATTGCTTCTTCTAGTATTTAATTAAATAATTTTTATAGGCCTGTGAGTGGGCTTTGTTGGGTGAATCCAAGTATTGATAATCAAAAAAAGGAAGAGTGGTGTAAACTAGAGGAGGGATGGATCGAAATAAACTTTGATGGAGCATCAAGGGGTAATTGGGACCGTCAGGGATTGGGTTTGTAGCTTGGGATTGGCAGGGAAATATATTGGCTTTTGGTGCGAAATGTATTGATAACGGGACTAATAATGTAGCAGAGGCAATGGCAGCATTTATGGCAATTCAATTTGTGAAATTTTTGAGCTTTTCCAAGCTTCAAGTGGAAGGCACCTCACTAATCATCATAAATGCGATAATAGCAGGTGAATGTCACGCATGAAATTTGAGCAAGATTATATCAATAATAAGGGATGAATTGGCAACAGTACAATGCTTTCGGGTGGGTCATGTTCAAAGGTCAGTGAATGACATGGTTGACACCCTGTTGAAGTGGGCAGTTGGGTTTGGTGAGATTGGAGATGTACATTTTGAAGATTTTTCATACCTTAGTTTTTGAGGATTTGTAAGTTGGTGTTTGGTATGATGATGAAATATTGATGAAGTGGTATGGAAAGTTATTGTGTGATAGAACATTGCATGTGTGAGGAACAATATATTGGCAGTCTGTGGGTATCGTGTCATTGAAATTTCCTTTTCTTCTTGCAACAATTTAAGGTGGTAGGCAGTTATGGAGGAGAATTTCCCTCTGTACATTGACAAACCACAGGCTGCCTTTTCAGGGCTCATTACGCCACTGAGAATCAAGTGACCTTTCAAGGTGAAGGATGATGAATTCATCCATATAATGGAGCTTCTGTTTGGCGAGGTTTTCATGGACGCGAGGTACAAATTCTGGTCAAATATGGATGTGGTGACCATGGTGATGCCTTGGGGTCTTGAATATGGGGACTCCATAGAGAATGTCCTATGGGTGGTGAGGTCAAATATGGACGATGAGTGGCTGGTGGGGCTGGACTCGGTTCTGGAATGGGTTACTCCAAGCGCGGGGTTTGACGTGAGTGAGTGCTTTATAGACCAGAGGATGGTGGACCTCCATGAACTCGTTCCCTTCATGAGATGGCTAGCTGGGTACAACAGAGATGAGCATCGTGCAAAGGTGGTTATTTTGTGGGACTCATTGAAAATCCTCATGCGACAAAGGATGGTTGTGGGTGGCAGAGTGGTGATTCCAATGGTTAATGTGGGTGGTGGGAATGCAAATGGACGAAGGGGTCGATGTTGTGGAAGGCGAGCTCGGGGTCACTAAATTGGTATGGTGCATATATGGTGGTCTAATTGTGTTCTAGTTATTGGCCCCCTGTGAATGTGAAAAATGTTTTTTTGTATAATTATTAAGTAATTGGTTTCTTTTTTGTTGTGGTTGATAATTCACATGGTATGGATTGGGGTACATAATTTTTTGTATTGCATGATGATATTCCAGTCGGCTTGGTCTGTACATTGTTAATGGTGGGTAGGGTTTATGATGTAATTTCAGTGATGTCTCTATAAATGGAAAGTTTATAAATGTGTTTATGAATGCCCCTTAAGTGATTGTCTCAGTTTTGATGTAAACTCAGAGGTGTTGGATGGTATAGTGGTACATAGGGATGGATATTGCCCTGGGTGGTACTGGGCCACAAAATTTTTTTGTCTACAACTATGGTGACTAGAGTTTGATTTCTCATACTTGACTTTGTTATTTTTCTTCTACAGAGTCTGATAATTGTATGGCATCAACAATGTAATCTTTTTGAAATATTAATAATAAAAACTACTTCACTGATAAAAAAATAAATTAAATAACTTATTATTTTATTAGAATATATTCTCTCTCTCCCTCTCTCTCTCTAACCAATCAATATTAGTCACCTAACCCTAACCTAACAATTATTCTATGATTAAATAATTATTTTTAGTTATTTAATCCCTCTTTAAGTAAACAACCTTTATTGTTTAATTATCCTAACTAACTATTCTTCTCCAATTAAATATTTATTTTAATTATTTAATCCCTAAATCTTATTTTATCCTAATTAAATATGTAGACACCTAAAAATGTCTCATGAATCACATACTAATTATTCGTCTTATTAATTAAGTAATACTTTAATTATTTAATTAAGCTAATTATTCTTTTGAACTAATTCAAATCACCACTTTCTACATTACTAATCATTCAAATTCTATCCTTTAATTAATTAATTATTTAACCCTATCTCAAATATTAATTATTTAGTTAATTACGATTTATTCCTTAATTAAATAATCTTTATTATTTAATCAATTTCATTTCCAATGATTAAATAATTTCATATTAATTAATTGATTAATTAATTTATTCATCCAAATCCCCAAAATCTAATTTCAACTCATTCCATCTAATTTCATTTTCCTAAATTCACATTTCACCAAATCTGAATTTCAATGAATTTTAGTTAATCTCATGTGCATTTCATCATTCGAAAGTCCAAATTCAAATCCAAATAACATGAAATTGAATTTCAAATTCAAAATCCTACAAAACATGTTGAAAATCTTAACTGGTTCATCAAATCAGTTCACTAATCAGTTAACTCTCTAATCTCCCCTTTTCACTCCAAATCACCTTTTTTGACTAATCAACTAATTAAATCTTCTCCTCAAGCAATCTAGTCAACTGGCTAATCAATTTAGTCATCTCCCTAATTAATTTAGTCTACTAATCAATCAAATGAGTAAATAAATCAATCTATCCTGTTAACAGATCAATCAATTAACTTAACTAATCAATCAAAATTAGTTGAACTATCAATCAACACTCCAGTTCCACATCTCACCCCAGCTCACCTAAAAAGCTATAAAAGAAAGGCTTATTTCACAATTTCAATCTAGAATTACTATCTTCGAAACAATTATGTCAATCATATGTAGGAATCCTAGTGCAACACCTGAGACCCACCTACCACATGATTTGGAGAAGATCAATGGAAGCCACGATGCAGAATCAAGAGTTTGATTAGTTTAAATATTCAATTCTTGTATCTATTTTTCATTGTCATTTAGGAGTTAATTCAATTGGATTTAGAGTTCGGATTTGCTCTTTCATATCTAATTAACTTATGCTTAATTTTAACCCTGAAAACAATGGTGAACCCGACATGAACTAAACTTTTGATGTCTTTTTCATGATTTACAGATTCTATATGGACTCATAACAAAGTGCTATGCATCTGTCCATGCAAAAATTCGCATTTGTTCATAACAGTACACATTTGTACAGATATCAGTTCGCATTTGTATTGACAATAATTCGCATTTGCAGGGATGATTCAAAATTTTAATTTTAATTGTTGTTTTTGTTTTTGACTCATTTGCAGTGCCAACCCATAAATCTTTTTCAATTCTAGAAAATTTATTTTTTATGAATAAAATGTGTCTAACCCCATGGCATTAAAGGTAAAATTCAATATTTTAGGTGGCAAGAAGAGAATTGAAGATAGAAGACAATGGAGATCTCATTGTCGACTGATAAGAGCAGAGAAGAGATTCCAAGATCTTGAAGAATTGGGTGCCCTATCCCTATACTATCGTAATGTACATAAATACCTGGAAATATTTGACATTTTTGATGACATTGAGATTATGGCCAACATGATAATGGATCAAACTCATGTCATTTGAAAAAACTTATATTATATGTTTTTTTCTTTATTTGTTTAACTAATTTGCATATGTTTAGACACCAGTTTGCATCTATGTAGACATCAGTTCACATCTGTGTAGAAAAAAATTCACATTTGTGTTTACATCAATTCACATTTGTTCAGATCTTGATTCGCAATTGTTTGGTCCTCATAAAGGCTTCCTAATCTGTTTTTTCTCAATTGTTTGTTGACATTCTGACATTTTAGTGTTCTATTTTCTGGACAAACAATGAGGCAAATTCTATAACTGAAAGAGAAAATTAGGCTTGTGAGCCCACAATGTGCTAACATTTTCATGAGTTTCTGCAAGGATAGTTGGACCTAGTTTAGCTAATACTCACTTTGGTGCTCTTTAAAAAGAACAAAAACAAACCTATTTTTCTTTATCTCATCATTGCTTTGTTGGCTAAAATGAACATCTTGCTTTTTTGGAGCAACATCTCTAAATAGTTTAAAAAATTTTACAATGAAGGGATAAAAAGAACTCTCTTGTTTTCCATGTTTCCAAGGTGATAGGCATATGCTCTCCCCTTAACTAAATGACCAGAAAGCCAGACCCACCTTTCATGCTTTCTATCAATTTTTGCAATAGGATAAAACCCTTAGCAGGCATGCCTTTCAAGTAGCCCATAAGGCCAAGTGAGAGGGAACGACCTAAGTGGTAACAACTAAACCCAAGTAATCCAAGCCACTATAAATAAATGTGTTGGAAATGAAAATTGTAAGCAACAAGCATTACATGTTGTCATAATGGCGTCATGCCTCCCTCAGTGCCTATATGGTACGACAAAACTTATAGAGCATAACCTCTACAAATTGGGAGACCTTCTTATCTCACCTCCTTCTCCACTTGAATCTTCCTCTCGATCAATCTCCACCATAAATCTCCTTAAAATCCTTTCAATCCTATTCGATGATCAATCTCAAAGTATCTATATAAACCCATCCCTTCTCCCATTTTTGACAACCACATCTGATGAATAATGATGAACAACAAATACCCTAATCGATGTTGAGAGGGGGGGGAGGATGAATCAGTACAAACAAAAACTTCTCAACAACTTATCAAGCTAAAAAAATGCTAACCGATTGTCTTCATCATTGAACTTAACCATGGCAATACCGGTTAAACACAGTAAGACTTCAAACAACTAAACTGGTAAAACTAAATACTTCAAATAACATTCAACACTTGATAACTACTTCACCAATACACTCATGCATGTGTTGTATTAGTAATACCATAACCATTAGCTTTCCATGCATATTCACCTAAACAAAGACTACTCAATCATCACATGAAAAATGCACAACTCATGACACAAATTTTTCACGTGGAAACCCAAATGGGAAAAACCACAGTGGGGATGAATACCCACAAGCTTGTTTTGAACTCTTTTGAAGTCCGCTCTATTAGGAGCCTAGTCCAGTTAAAGATTTTACAATAAGGTTCTGTTAGGAACCGATCTTGTTAAAGATCACCCGGTTAAGGGATGGTTATATACCCTGTTAAAGGTTGAAACCCTGTTAAAGGTTACCTCGTGAGAGGATCTGAATAACTCAATGATCTCAAGTCACCTAGTTAGAGGATTTGCAATAAGCCTGTTAAAGCTACCCGTTAAAGGGATTTTCCTATTGTTGAAATGGTTAGAAGACAACAGGTAAAGCTCTGATTTGATAACATCACTACATGCTAAGGCAGATCCTTTTTAGCTCCTCTACTCTGCAATCACACTCTATAGTTTTCCACTCACTAGTTTGGCAAGTATCTCATCACTTGGATACAAACACAACATTTGCCAACACAAACAATAACAAACATCATTGACCTTATAGACAACAATTAGGTCGGTAGCATCAACCCTAAACCCTAAACATTTTAGGTTTACAATTACAAGTTATCCAATCCTGATCGTTCAAACACTTTGCATAGAATAAAACAATCTCAAATAGATCACAAGTCATTCTGCATCATCCATTCTTCACCGCATATGGAAATCAGTAACCCATCACGCTCTCTTCACATACTGCTAAGAAGAATGTTCATTCCCGAGGTAGACATTTAATGCAATCGATCTTCACATGCAAGATCCTCAAGGAAATCCTTCACGTGCACAAAACTGACGTGGCATCTTGATGTCATCCTCATCTCTTAGCTAACTCGTCACAGAATGTCACTGATTGCATCGCACAAGCTAGATTGCCAAACCGGAAACCCTAGAGCTGAGACTACCAACTGGTAGTCACACTTAGTGAAACCCTGACACCGGTCCACTTCATCCCTTCATACCGATTCTCCTACTTGAACATCAATAACAATTTCTTCCAATCTTCATACCGGTTCAGATGCACTAATTGACATTAATGACAACATGCATTATCATCATACCAGTTCATCATATGCCAACAATCTCCCCCTTTGGCATTGATGGCAATACTCAGTGTAGCATTGCAACTATAAACAACATAGACCAGTGCAACTATAACATATATATTCTCCCATATCATATATCTTCATCACTTTAGATATCTTCTCCCCCTTTGACAACAATGTCAAAGTGGAGGCACAAGCTTCCATTATCCACTATGCTGCTCCCCCTATGGAGTAGCATCCTTCAACACATCAATCCTGAAAGATTTGACACTGTAGTACCTGATTGATGTGGAGCAAAAAACTTTAGTTTACTTCATGAAGGGGCAGAACCCCTAATTCACCTCTCAAATAGGTAAATGTAGTCTTCGATAAGGGCTTAGTGAATATGTCTGCTAGTTGCTCCTTATTGGAAACATGTTCTAATACAACCTCTTTGTTTTGAACCTTCTCTCTGAAGAAGTGATACTTGAGCTCAATGTGCTTAGTTCTAACATGCAATACCGGATTCTTGGAAATATTTATTGCACTTGTGTTGTCACAAAATATACTCACCGGTTCAGATATAGGTACTTTGAAACCATCCAATACATATTTCATCTAGATTGCTTGAGTCTAGTTCATAAATGTCGCCACATACTCCACTCTAGCTGTAGACTGGGAAATACAACTTTGCTTCTTACTCGTCCATGAGACTAGTTTTCCACCAAGAAAGAACTCTCCATCGGTTGTGCTCTTCCGGTCGTCCATATTACCTGTCCAATCTGCATCTGTAAATACTTTGAGATTAAAATCACTAGTGTATGGATACTACAATCCATAATCAACTATCCCTTTCTGGTATCTAAGAATCCTCTTAACTACTACCAAGTGGGATTCTCTTGGACTTTTCTGAAAATGAGCCACAATGCCCACTACATGAGCGATATCTGGTCTGCTGTGTACCACATAGTGCAACTTACTGATCATTGACCAGTACTCCTCATTCACCAACACTGAATCATCTTCCTTAGTCAATTTGCAGTTGGTCACCATCGGTGTACCAACCGGTTTGCTCTCCTCCATGCCAAAGGTCTTCAATACTTCTTTGATATACTTGGACTGGGTAATAAAGATACCCTATTTCATCTACTGAATCTGTAGACCAATGAAGAACTTTATCTCTCCAATAAGAGACATCTCAAACTCTTTCTTCATTTCATCTGCAAATGCATGACTTATTTCATCATCTCCTCCAAAGATTATGTCATCTACAAACACTTCACAAATTAGAATCTGATCACCTTTAGATTTCAGGCAGATGTTGTTGTCCTCACTTATTCTTTGAAATCCTATCTTCACAAGATGAGAGTGTAACCATTCATACCATGCCCTTGGTGCTTGTTTCAATCCATACAGGGCATTGTGTAATCTACACACCATGTTACTATCTTCTTATAAGGCAAACCCATTTGGTTGCTCAATATACACTTCCTCTTCTAGGATTCCATTCAAGAATGAAGACTTCACATCCATCTGGTATAGCTTAAATCCCTTAAATTTTGCAAATGCAAGTAGAATTTGAACACCTTCCAGTCTAGCCACTGGGGCAAAGGTTTATCCATAGTCTTCTCCCTCTTCACGAGCATATCCCTTGCATACAAGTCTTGCCTTGTTCCTTACAACTGTGCCTTCTTAATTCAAATTATTCCTGAAGACCCATTTGGTACCTATGACACTCTTGTGTTCCAGTCTGGGTACCAAAGACCATGTTGCATTCTTTTCTATCTGGTCCAACTCCTCTTCCATTGCCTTTATCCAGTATTCATCGGTAAGTGCCTCTCTAGTGGTCTTAGGCTCAAATTCAGAAATCATGCAAGAGTTTTGTTTCACCTTTCTTCTTGTGAGCATCCCTAAATCTTTATCTTCTATCATCTGCTTCAGATCATGATGTAGTTTCACATATCTAGGAATGACTCTAGCTGGTTCTACTTGCTTTTCCTCTTCTTCTTCTTCTTCTCCATCTTCTTCTTCACCTAGTACAGCTTCTGCCGCTACAGGAACACCGAGGTCTTTTCTTGTTTCTTTCTTAACCAGTTCCCAAAAGATTACACCCAGTTCATCTTCCACTTGCTCGTTGTTGGTTTCCTTAGGTTTCTCAAGGGATTCATCAACCCTGACATTGATACTCTCAACAATTTTCTGAGTCCTATTGTTGTAGCACTTGAGAGCTTTGCTTTTAGTGGAATATCCTAGAAATATTCCTTCATCACATTTAGCATCAAGCTTGCTCAGATGCTCACCTCTCTTGATATAACACTTATTGCCAAATTATACTTTAAAAAAACTCATAGTGGGAGTCTTCTCATTCCATTACTCATAAGGGGTTTTATCTTTACCTTTCTTGATGAGTACTCGGTTCATAGTATAGACTGCAGTGCTCACCGCTTCTCTCCAAAAAGTGTGAGCAACCTTTCCTTGGTTCAACATTATTCTGGCCGCTTCAACTACAATCTTGTTATTCCTTACTGCTATGCCACTCTATTGTGGTGTCCTTGGGGCAGACAACTGCCTCTTGATACCGTTCTCTTCACATTACTTGTTGAATTTATCAGAAGTGAATTCACCTCCTTGATCAGTTCTTAGGCATTTTATCCTTTGACCACTTTCCTTCTCTACCAATGCTCTAAAGGCTTTGAACTTTCCAAATGCCTCAGACTTGTCTTTCAATAATGTGACCCACATCATTCTTGAGCAGTCATAAGTAAGAATCATGAAATACCTATCTCTTTGAATACTTCTAGTTTTAATTGGACCACACAGATTTGTGTGCACAAGATCAAGGAAGTTCTCTACTAAAAAAGACTTGCCTTTGAAAGTTGAGGAAGACATCTTCCCAAGTTGGCATTCTCTGCGCAAAGAATTCTCCGGTTTGTTCAGCAAAGGCAATCCTCTTACTACCTTGATCTTACTCACTTTAACAATATTGTCAAAGTTTATATGACAAAGTCTCCTATGCCATATCCAACTGTCATCAAACTTCTCCATTAGACACTGACTAATCTTGGCATTCAACTGAAACAAGTTACCTCTAGTCTGCTTACCAGTGGCAATAAGTTCACCACTCTTTCCAATTATATTGTAGACTCCACCTGTGAACTCCATAATGAGTCCTTTATCATTTAGCTGAGCAACACTCAAAAGGTTATGCTTAATACCTTCTACCCAATAGACATCATCCGCACAGCTCTTTCCATTCAATGAGATGGATCCTTTACCTTTCACCAAGCATGGTGGATCGTTGCCAAATCGGACAACACCTCCATCATATTCTTCCAGAGACAAAAACTTTCTCCGGTCACCAGTCATATGGTGAGAACACCCACTATCAATAATCCACTCATTAGAGTTGTCAATGTGAGAGACAAGGGCTTTCTTGTCAAACACTTCTTCCTTTACAACTACAGACACTATGTCCTCATTCTCTTCATCCTTAGATTCTTCATCAGTAACACCTTCATCCACTGCAACAAGACAATTTCTTCTTCCTCCTCCTTTATACTTTCTAAACCTCTCCGGTTTATCCTTATTGTCATTGTTAGGATAGTTAACAGCTATATGTCCTATCTTATTGGAGGAAAAACATTTTAAAGGAACCTTACCTCTATATTTTCAGGAGCCTTTTGGAAGCCTCTTGGCAAGAAAATCTTCAAACTCCATCAGAATCTCTTCATCATCCGTATCTCTACATTGCCTGTATTTATAACTAGTAGTTACTTTCCGTTTTTGGTTGGTGCAACAGATGCTCTAAAGGTTGACTTAGTCTTCTAAACACTGCCATCATAGCTATTCAACTCATATGCAATCAACTTTGCAATGATAGAGTCTAAGGATACCTTGGTGTAGACACCTAAAATTGTCCTATCTAATTAAATAAATATCTTTATTTATTTAATTATTTTAGCTTAATTCTTCTATTAATTAAATAAATCTTTATTTATTTAATTCATTCATTTATCCTCTTCTAGCCTTATTTATCATTTAAATAAATTTATTTATTTATTTAAATTACCCTTTACCTAAATTAAATAAATATCTTATTTATTTAATTGATCCCACTTCCTCTATTAATTAAATAAATCTTTATTTATTTAATTAATTCATTAACCTTTTCCTCCTATGACACACGTCATTCATCTCTTAATTCATACACTACCTACCCTCTTATTATTTTCTTATTTCCTCTACCTACCCTTTAATCATAGCCGACCATTTATCTTTTACACCTCTCAATCTTATCCCTCCATTTCTTATAGTGCCTTCTATATAAGGAGATGCTTCCTTCATTATCAAACCCCCCGACTACACTTTCAAACTTGCATATGCAATCAAGCCTACTTGCAACCACATTTCCATTCTTTGTTGAGCTCTTGTGCACATAAAATCTGAGAGCAAATATATCAAGCAAGATCAATGGAGATAGGAAGAATGGAGATCCAAACCCTATTGGACATGTGATGGTATAATCTTTGTGATTTCATTTGATTTGCATTGTCTTAGGTAATCTTCATATGTTATGGTGGATCTTTGTTGTTGTTAGGCTAGGGTTTTGTGGTTGAATTCCTTATAGCCTTTCAATATTGTTGTTATCCATTTTCACTGTATACATTCTGGCATGCCCGGTGGGACTCTTGTCCCTTTTGCATTTAACATCTTTTGTTGCAGATTTTGTGTTTTGAAGTTGCAGATCTGACATTTTCGATAACATTTTGATATTTTCGCGTCTGCGTACTTTCGGATCGCGTTTTTGATTTTCTGTCATGTCTGCGACATCTGGAATCGCGTCTGCATCTTTGACAGTATTTTATTTTTCTATAGATTTCGAAAGTCGCATCGTGTGGCTTAGTCGCGTCTGTGGAGTTTTCAGGCGCATCTGCGTCCAGGAGCTATGTCTGTGTTTTGGAACCGCGTCTGTGTCGACTTTAGGCACATCTACAAAATTTTATAGCGTTTGTGTTTCTAATAACCGCATTTGTGTGAATTTGTTACATTTTGGGTTTTCTTTGATTTGGTTTTGCGTCATTCAGATTTCAGATTTGGTTTATTTTGAGCTACATCTTCAGATCTAGCTAACAAAATTGGTGCAGCTTGTCTTGAAAGCAAAATCATTTTGTTGAAGGCCCCTATGTCACAAAGTCTTTTGGATCTAAAATTTACCTAACTTGTGTGCTTGCAGGAAGGGGCGATTATTTCAAACAATCCAAACTACTAATAGATCTTTGTTGCAAAACCTTGGCAAGGGTTTTTAATCTTTCATTGTGTGCCTTGTTTTCATAGATTAGCAAACACTTCAATTGGTGCACTAAAATTGAACTATTGTCTTTTGTGTCTTGAGCAATAGGCTCTTTTTGTTTAATCTTTAGAGGGCCTGTCTCCCCATGTGGTCATTAGGACTACTAGTGAGGAGAGAACGACCCAAGTGGTAGCAAAAGAAAAGCCATCTTCTTCCAAACCACTATAAATAACTATATTCATGGTGAAAATTGTGGATAACATGTGTTGATTAGTTCATACCGACACTATGTCTCCCCATAAACCCGTTTGATCAAATTTATTTGATCATTTGTAGGGCGTAACCCCTACTGGCTGGGAGCCTTCTATATTTATAGAGCTGAAAGTGTCGCATGTATGGTCACATGAGTGGATGCCCTTACTAGCACCTTTTTGTTTTAGAAGCCAAAATCCTTCTAGTTGTTGGGGCAGGAGGTCAGACCTCTGGTAGCGGCCCACACACATACGGTTCTTAGTAGAGATACAAAATTCACCACGAGGAGTTTTCATGGGGACTGATGCTTGGCTGCCCCGAGAAGTGAGTGCCGAGGGTGGAGCCAGTGGGGTCAAGCATCTAAGTATCTACTCTGAATAGCGTAGCCTTGGGGGAAACTCCATGTGGGATCAACAACTATTGTCTTGGCCAGCCATAAGAATTGTGCTTGACTTATTTTGAACAATCAAACATTCAAGACCAAACATCAAAACATTGTATCTTTTGTGTCTTCAAGTGTATGCGAAACAATTTTACATCAAACAACACACTTTTCTTTGAGTCATTTTGGAGTCTAAACACTTGCAAACATTAAGTCCTCATCAATATTATGTCCTCTTGTCATGAAAAACAGTCAAACATTCAGATTTGGTCCCAACAAAATAGCTTCACAGATTGGAAAAATTGCATAAAGTTTGCAGAAACGCGTCTATGTCTGACAAATGTGTCTGTGAAAGATAGAAATGTGTCTATGTCTGGTAGAATCACGTATGTGTCATTTAAGCACATTTGTGTTTGGCAAAACCATGTCTATGTCATTTAAGCACGTCTGTGAAGTATACAGGCACATCTGTGTTCAGGATTAAAAACTTTCATAATTCAACAAACACGAGCAATCAGTTTCAGAATTCTTGAGCTTCCTAAGCTATCTTTTTAGGTTTTCATCTAGCATTCAACCTATCTTTGGGTCTTACAAAGTCCATCATTGCTTTACATCTTACATTACATTCACATTTGTCTATACTTGAGTCAAAAGGTCACTTGCTTGTCCTCATCATACTTTGTCAACACACTACATACAAACAACATTTTGCTAAGTGGTCCATCATCAAGGTCTATCACCTTTGGGTCTCATTTGGTCTTACTTAGAGTCAAGGTCAACTTACCTCATCAAGAGAAACTATCATCTCTTTGGAAGCCACACCTACTCTACTACATACATACTTGGTCTTACACTTTGGACATTGCAAGTACACCTCAGATTCATTTACATTCCATCCAACTCTTAGTCTTCCATACTCTTTACATTTTCATCTAATCTCAGACATCTTGGTCAATACCTAGTTCATGGTTGAAACCCGTTCCCAAAAAATCTAGAAGAGAAACTAAAGAGGCTGAAGAGTCCACAAACATGAGTTCCTATGAATATGACAATGATATCTTTTTCAATTTTGATCATAACACATTACCTGACATGGATGCCTATAGAAACATTCCAAATGTTGAGAACATGGACACTACAAATAACAATGATACACACAATGACAATATGGACAACTTTTCCATACATTCAATAGAAGTGGAAGACACCATTATGAATCCCCATTTCAATCGATTGGTTGAGGAAATAATGAAGAGAGATAGACAATACTTTCTACAAGTGATGGCACAAAGTGGAGCCAAGATCCCTCATGATTTTGACATGTCTCAAATAATGGAAAATCGACCTTTGCAACAATCTCACTCCAACATGGATCAAAGGAGGCCTAATAGTGGAGGCAATAGAGGACCACATATGGTGCCTGAATCACCATCATCTTTGTTTCAAAAATCAGAGGTCCCATACACACATAGTCAAGCATATGATACTCATCTTTGCAGACCATCATGGAAGTCTTATGCAGAAAAATACACTCAATCACATGCCAATTCTAAGGATCAACTACCTAAGCAATTGGATATTCAAAGGCATGCTCAAAATTTGGACACAAGGAAACCCCGCATCAAATTTGGGAGCAATAGACTAGAACAAACTCATGACATGCCTATAGAGTATGGTATACATGGACAAAGCAGATATTCCATTCCTCACCATGACTCTATACCAAGTGGTCCTTATACGCATACGCAACA
Source organism: Cryptomeria japonica (assembly GCF_030272615.1). Lineage (NCBI taxonomy): Eukaryota > Viridiplantae > Streptophyta > Pinopsida > Cupressales > Cupressaceae > Cryptomeria > Cryptomeria japonica. The sequence continues at coordinate 241,987,759 of NC_081406.1, read as the reverse complement.
TCATTATAGACCTCCTCCATATGAACATGTGTATGATCAATATCATCCATATATGCAACATGCTCCTCCTCCGCACATTGGTTGAAGCATGGGGTATGGTCCAAGAAGTCGATCTCCACCTAAGAACAATTTGGAATAGCAAATCAAGGACTTACAAAAGAAAATGGAGGACATAAATACATCGAAGCCATCTTAAACAATGAGAGACATATGTCCCTATCCATTTGACAAAAGCATTCCAATGCCTCCATTTCCTACACATTTCATGACGCCTAAGTTCGATAAGTACAGAGGAAAAGGGGATCCTAAGGCACATATAAGACAATTTTTCATAGCTTGCATTGAGGTAGCAGCAGAAGAGACATATTTGATGAGATTATTCCCACAAAGCTTAGGTGATCAAGCTATGGAATGGTTCTCCCAACTTCCACCTGGAATTAAGTCTTGGGGTGATCTAGCAGAGGCATTTATACAACATTTCTCATACAACATAGAGACAAACATATCGGTGACTACTTTGTGCAACACCAAACAAAAGGATGGATAATCTTTTTCATCATTTTTATAAAGATGGAGAAATCTAGCCAACAGATGCTCTTGTGAAATTCCACAAAAACAAATGGTAGAGATGTTCACCCAAAATGTTAACAAAGACATTGGTTATGACCTAAGAAAAGCTTGTTTGTCCACTTTCAAGGACGTCATTGAAAAAGGCTTGGCAATAGAGAAGGTCCTAATTGAACAAGGAGTCATTAAGATATTCAAAGAAAACAAGGAGGACTATAAAGGAAAAGACAAGCCAAGATTTTGGAATAAAAACAAGAACACAGTCAATGATGGTGTTGTTGATGCCAATACAGTGCGACCCAAAATCATTTTTTCTGGATCAAGTTCTACAAACAATCAAGTGAATACTCAAACAACTTCCAAATCACAAAGGAAGTACACTCCATTGGGAGAACCACTTGAGTCCGTTTTCAAAAAGCTAGTGGCAAACAAGATAATCACAATTCCATATTTTCCTCCATATGAGCCAAAGGTTAAACCAAATTGGTGGAATGATGATGAATATTGTGAATTTCATAAAAGCAAGCGACATAAAATAGAAAATTGTCACCGACTGAAGAACATCATACAAGATCTCATTGATAAAAGAGGTGACATTGAAATTGAAGGACACTCATCCAATCAAGAACATGAGATGTTTAAGGAACCATTCCCAAAGCATGACAAGGGAAAAGCTAAAGCCACAGATGACCAGACCAACTATACCAGAGCATCTTATAACTATGATTCCACTATCAATCACATTTCAATGGACAATTATGTCTCTACCATTATCATCAAGGACAAAACACCTGAGAATTCTACCCAAAGACCCAAGATCGCCTTGAAAGGAATTGGATCTTCTTCCGAACCAACCTCTGAATGTAATGTTACAACTTGTCGAGGTAAATTCACTTTGCAAGGTGCTCCAGCTAAAAATGTTGCTTCCTCATTGACCAAGCCTGAGTATGACCTTGTAGAATAGTTAGGGAAGACACCCACGCTCATCTCCATCCTTGAGCTCTTATGCATATCCCCCACACATAAAGCCATTCTTGATAAAATCTTAAGAGACATTGTTGTTCCTACTAATTTGAACATGGACCAGTTTCAAGCCATGGTGGGATACCTTTCCATTCCACACTCCCTTACATTCACAGAAGCCGATGATGCCTCTGTAAGTCAGCCACATAATGCACCTTTACACATTGAAGCCTTCATACACAAACATCAAATAAAACAAGTCCTGATAGATGGAGGAGCAGGTCTAAACATTTGTACATTGAGCACTATTAAACAATTGGGTTATTCTGATAAAGTTGTGAATTCTACAAACAAATTTACCATCAAGGCATATGATGATGAAGAACGTTCATCCAAGGGCATAGTCACCTTACCTCTTAGAGTTGGGCCAGTTACGAAGGATGTGGTTTGTCAAGTCCTAGACCTAGATCTCACATACAATATATTACTAGGATGTCCTTGGATTCATGAAATGAGGGCAGTCCCATCTAAATACCACCAATGCATTAAGTTTCCTCACAATGGAGTTGAAATAACAGTTAATGGAGATCCTAATCCATTCATATACTGCAATAACTTGAGAGCGAAAATTGAAACGATCATTCCAAGTAATAGGGAAGCTGTTCCTTCTTCTGCATACATTGATCCTAAATCATTAAAACCTTCAACCTCAAAACAAGGTGAGCTTAAAGGCAAATTCCAAGACAAGGGCATGGGTGAATACACTTTGAATCAAACCATGTACTTACAACAAGTCATGAGTTCACCGAAAGAATATGGAAGACCACATCCTAATAAGAAGGTATCTATCATTATACTCAAATGGGACCCTACTATCTTTCCAAGATGGGGTGAACTGGAAGAGGAAGACTTATACAAAATGCTTTACAAAGACCTTGAAAATGATACATAAGATCACATCAGTATACTATGTGAAAAGTATGGCAAAGGGTTCAAGATCCTACAAAAATTTGGGTATGATGGCAAAAGCCCTCTTGGCTTAAGAAAGGAAGGCATCATTGAACCTTTACAACCTGAATTGACATTCAAAAATGAACGCTCGAAGGGACTTGGTTTCATGACTTCCAATGTCCACACTCAAAGGATAGAAGAAGCATTACAAATCAAAGCTACCAAAATTCAAAAAGAGAATCGCTATTCCACAAACTCCAATGAATGGGAATGGGGTTCAGACAAATCCACCAGTGACTATGAGCTCACTGAGACATTCGAAGAACTAGATGAACCCACAGAAGAAGAGGAATTTTATAGAAAATTCAAAGTTGGTCAAGAAACAACCCTGGAGGATCCCATACAGTCCTTGCCTCTAGGTCCTAGGTTGAAATCACATAGAATGAGAACACCTGTCCCAGAATGCGCTACTAGTGATGATAATTTGTATTTGTTCATGATCGAGACTGATGAGGAGAGTGCCAATGATGACCTTGATAACTACCTCGACATACCTGAATATAACTACATCTTCACTCTTAGCCCCACTAACTTTGAAGACATCAAAGGCCTTCCCCTTGTTCACCACCAACTTATTGACTGGGACCATAAAGGACCTCCACAGTTTGACACATTCCAAAATGATGAAGCTTTTATTGACTATCTTGGCATACGAGATGATCTTCTCCCTGGGGACCATAAAGAGGGATACACTATAGAACTCAATAGCGTGGCATATTTTGGTGAGGGTGTCGGGCCTTCCAGTTGCAAAAATATAAAAATAAAAACAAACCAAGGGTCTTATGGCGAAAACCAAATTGTGGCGCTGTCTGACCCCAAAAAAGTAAAAAGAAAGGACATATCTGAGGGTGAAAACCTCTCTGAGGCACCTGAAGATGGAAGGCTCCACATTCTCCCAGCATCATATGAGGAAAAGTCATCCATGTTGGTAGAGGAGACTATCAAAACAAACATTGGCACATAAGAAATTCCACACAACATATTCCTGGCTCAATCTTTGACAGAGTCAGAAAGGTCAAAATTCATAAGTTTCTTCATAAAATGACAAATCAACTTTGCATGGTCATACGCTGATATGCCTGGATTGGATCCGGATTTGGTAATGCATCATTTGACAGTTAAACCGGGGGTAAAACTAGTGAAATAGAAATTAAGAAAGATGCATCCACAAGTGGCATTATTGGTCAAAGCAGAGCTTGAGAAATTATTGGATGTCGGATTCATACGCCCAATTGATTATCCCGAATGGATCTCCAACTTAGTGCCTGTCAGTAAACCAAATCGTAGTATTAGAATATGTATAGAATTTAGAGACATCAACAAAGCTTGTCCTAAGGATGATTTTCCATTACCAAATATTGACTTGATTGTCGATCTCACCGCAGGTCATGCGATGTTATCTTTGATGGATGGATTCTCTGGTTATAATCAAATAAAAATCGCATCTGAGGATCAGCACAAAACAACATTCACTTGTCCTTGGGGAACTTTCTGTTGGAATGTCATGCCCTTTGGGTTAAAAAATGTAGGCGCTACATATGAAAGAGCCATGACTACTATCTTTCATGTTCTCATGCACGTGACTGTGGAAGATTATGTTGACAACCTCTTGGGTAAATCAATAGACAAAGATACACATTTGGACATACTTTCAGTTGTCTTTGATTGGTTGGAAAAGTATAAAGTAAGATTAAACCCCAAGAAATGTGTCTTTGGAGTAACCTCCGGGAAGCTCCTGGGATTCATTGTATCAAAAAGAGGAATCAAAGTTGATCCAGCAAAAGTCAAGGCCATCCTAGATATGCAACCACCAAGAAATATCAGTCAACTTCGATCTTTGCAAGGGAGACTCCAGTCCATACGATATTCATAGCACAACTTGCAGATAAGTGTAATCCTTTTCAGCACTTGCTACATAAAAACATCAAATTCAAATGGGATGATAATTATCAACGAGGTTTCCAGACACTCAAAGATTATCTTCTGAATCCACCAGTTTTGATGCCACCAGTTCCAGACCAACCTCTATTACTATACATATCAGCTACTTCAATAGCAATGGGGGTACTCTTAGCACAACAAGTTGCTAAGGGCAAAGAAAAGGCAGTATACTATATCAGTCGCACATTGGTGGGATATGAGCTAAACTACACACCAATTGAGGGTGCATGTCTCGCTGTGGTCTTTGCTTTGCAGAAATTATGACATTACATGCTAACTCATAAGACTAAGTTGGTTGCAAGGATCGATCCATTGAAATATCTTCTCAATAAAGCAACACTTACTGGGCGACTAGCCAAATGGGTGATGCTCCTGAGTGAATTTGACATCGAGTATGTGGATAGAAAAGCAATAAAAGGACAAGCTATCGTAGATCAGTTAGCAGATACTCCCATGTTAGATGATGTTCCTCTAATTTCATAATTTTGAGATGAATCCATTTTAACAGTGTCACATGCAAAGCCTTGGCAACTATACTTTGACGGCTCATACACACAGCATGGTGCAGGAGCTGGCATCGTCTTCATAACTCCTCAAGGGGATTCTATACCAAAATCATATCAATTATCATTTCCCTGCACTAATAACATAGCAAAATATGAGGCATTAACAACTGGATTACGGATTGCAGTTCAGTGGAAGATCCAGGAACTTCTTGTTTTTGGGGACTCTCAACTTGTAATTTGTCAAGCAACTAATGACTACCAAACAAAGGATGATAAATTAATGCCTTACAAAAGAATGGTGGATGACCTGAAACAACATTTCATGAAGATAGACTTTGAGCAAATACCCAGAGAGCAGAATCGAGCTGCGGATACCATGGCTACAATTGCTTCACTGATTGATCTACCACCGAATGAGACCCGCTATGAGTTCTTGGTGGATAACCTTTTGGTTCCCTCATATGAAATCACTCCTACTGAGATGATATGTGTTGTCGGTCCTGAGTCCTGGTTATATGGTTCCATTTTCACATACCTTCGTGACAATACCCTTCCTCCTGACCTATCCAATAACCAACATCGCACTTTCATTCGCCAATCTTCTCGATATGTCATTTTAGCCGATATCCTATACCGTCGAGGTCTAGATGGCACTCTTCTTCAATTTTTAGAAAGCGATGAAGCTTAGATTGCGTTATAGGAAGTACATGAAGGGATATGTGGTCCACATTCTAGTGGTCCTACCTTAGCCAAGAAACTCATCAAGACTGGATATTACTGGCCCAATATGGAAAAAGATTCATATCAATTTGTCAAGAAATGTAAGCAGTGTCAACTTCATGGAGACCTCATCCATGCGCCAATGCACAAACTTCAACCAATTGCGACTCCTTAGTCCTTTTGTTAGTGGGGACTCGATCTCATAGGTAAGATTCACCCTCCATCTTCCAACAGTTATAAATTCATCATCACTGCCACAAAGTATTTCACAAAATGGATCGAAGCCATGCCTCTCACACAAGTCACTGGAAAACAAATTGCTACATTTATTCTCAACTATATCATTTGTCGATACAGTATTCCTGTTTCCATCATCACTGATAACAGGCATCCCTTCAAAAATCAGGATGTTTGTGAATTCTGTGACTGCTTCCATATTACCCATCATTTTTCCACACCTTATTATCCCCAAGGTAACGGTCAAGCTGAGGCTCTAATAAAACAATCCTTAAAATCTTGAAAAAGACAGTCGACGATGCTAGCCGTAATTGGCATATCCATCTTAATCGCACACTTTGGGCTTATCGCACAAGCGTCCACACACCTACAAGAGCTACACCCTATTCACTTGTCTACGACACTAAAGCTATCTTTCCTATCGAGGTCGAGTTACCCTCTTTATGAGTCTCTTTGCAAAACATTATTAGTGATGAAGACTACAGGGTCTCTCACTTACAAGAACTTGAACTATTGGATGAACGAAGACAAAATGCTTTTAATCATCTCAAGGCTTATCAACAATGAATGAGTCGTAGCTACAATCATAAAGTGAAGCCTCACACATTTGAGGTAGGTGACTTGGTTCTCAGAGAAAATCCTAAAAATTAGCAAGATAGAGAGAAGAAGGGCAAGTTTGAACCAAACTGGCTTGGTCCTTACATCATCACAACAACATATGGATCTAGTGCATATCAGCTCTCAACCATAGAGGGTGAACCTTTGGAGGATCCTATCAACAACATGTATCTTCGTAGGTTTTACACATAGCTCTTCAGAGTATCCTAATTCAAAAATACAAAAAAATCAAAAAATTCAAAAAGACAAAAAAAAATAAAAAAATAAATTGAAAAACAAAAAAACATTTTGTCCAATGGTGAAAACCACTTCGGTGGTGCCCTGGGCAAGTACCATGGTGAAAACTGGGTCACTAGCGCCATGTGTAGAGACATTGCTCCTCCCTCCTTTAGGATTCTCTTTCATCACTTCACTTTGCACACACTCACAACCTATTCATTCATAATAGACTTTACACATTCCCATCATGGCTTGTTATTGATCTACCCAAGATTGGTTCGCCATTCATAATAAACCTCCCTTTTCACCCCTTTCCATCCATAATAAATCAGCTCCTATCTATGGCTAAGGAAAATCCTATGTCTAGTGATGGGTGTGGAACTAAGAACATCACACATTCTGAGGAGTACAGTTTCTTCCAAATTTTCTTCAGTCTATCTACGCACAATCCACAATAAAGAAACACTTGCATCATAGATCTGCAATAAAGTTTTGTCTTCTCCGCAATAAAGTATCAGTTGCATGGATTCAATCAGTTTTAGATGGGACACAGTAGTAACAATGGGCTTGAATAAATCAAATCTTTCAATAGACTCAGACAACATTATGGTTTAGTGCTATCTATCATTTTTGTGAAAGTAAACATTGTGACCACAATCAAATAAGACTTATACAAGTGACAAGAGACACTAAACTTGAGGACTACAGTGGATGTTGGTGTCGAGTCTTGGTTTTCTTTTGATTTTATCTTTTTGGTGACATGTCTCTTAGCTTTTCCGGGATGTCTCTGACTAGGGATTCTATCTCCAAGATGTCTTTGACTAGAAAGGCAAGGATGGGGTATCGTCACCTATTTGTATTTGTTGTCTGTGGATTGTCTCTTAGTAATGTTATGACTTGTCCAAGGATATGAGGACACTGTGAGTCTAGTATGAACTGGGGCATTCCTTGTTTGTGACTGTCTTATCTCCATACAAACAGGTACAATGACTTTCTGGGTTGAACATATGCCTCAATTGTCATAACCTACTTGCCATAATAAAACTCAATGATGATAACACACAAGAAGCTCTTTCACTTTCATATCTTCTATCTTCCATCCCCCATTCTTGATTGACTTTCATCATCCTTCCTAAGTCCGTGTAGCCTGCTATCACACGACTAAGTATAATGACATGCCAAAAACATTTGCATTTCATGTAGTTTGCACCTGCATTACCACATATAAGCATTTCATACATACATATAGATATCACAATTGCATCACATCATGCACATAACACATATTAGTACATTTTACATTTGCATTATCATATTCATCTGCATTTCACACATTCACATTTGCATCATACATAACACATTAACAACATAAAAAAAAAATATATTGAATTTTATTGTACATATTTGCATCCATATCATAAGCATCATATAGAAACATACATCATGAAACATCTCATCACATAGAAACATACATCATAGGAACATAAACATCACATAGGTACACATGCATATAGCTACTGTAAAGGTGAATCATCTCATATATATAATCAAAAGTGTCATGATACAATGATGTCGAAATCATATGGCTACAACCACCCGAAGGTGTCTACATCATAATACAAAATGGTACAAAATTGATACATAGGGAGCCCTCTATGGCTATGATGAACTCCCTCCCTCGGAACCACCTAGCCTCGACGGAGTCTGAGCCTTAGAAGGACCCGCCCCAGGATCATCTCTCCTGTCCCCTCTATCTCATGGTGGTGGAGGACCCATAACCCCACAACTGGACGTCTGTCTCCTTTGACTCCCTCCAGTAGCCATCGTTGTCCGTGATGGTCTGCGAAAGCTCCTCACCCGCTGCTCTGGTGGCACTGCCCCATAGTATAGGTCTTGCCAATAACCTATCTCCTCCCCTGCCCGCTGAACATAGGTGTATCCAGCTCCTGTGTCCTCTGCCACTTGCCTCCCATCCCTCAGTGCTATCTCAGCCTAGTGTAGCACTGGATAGCCTGATCCCGCTCCTGCTCAGTATCCCTCAGCTGTCTCCTAAGCCTAGCTATCTCTCTCTCTCTCCAGATCTTGTATCTCATATGCTTGTCCCTGGTAGATCTCCCTCAGCTCAAATAGCTCATCCTCCTCCTCCTCGGCCCCTTGTTCCTATGGCTCCCCCTGTACTGGTGGTTGTGGTTGTGCTTGTGCCTGTGCCTGTGCCTATGCCTGTACCTGCCTCTGTCCCTATCCCTACACCTGTCTAGGACCCTGTACTACTGGCAAATGTAATGGCAATCCATCGCGACCCCTCACCACCTGAGCCTGTCTCTCCTCCCCAGCGTCTCTCCGTGGAGCCACTCTCCTCTCTCCAACTGCACCCTGCCTCCTCCGTCGGCCTCTACCCCCACCATCTCCATCATCATCCTCAGCCCCTTCGCCATCCCCATCTATCTGCTTACTTGGATCTGTCAGGCGTGGAAATGAATGCTCTGCTCAATATGCAGTATACTCTGCATTCATCCCTGCATCCTCAATCTCAGGCCACATATCCCATGGCATGGGCACCATCTCTACCAGCTACATCATGACCTGATCATATGACAACAGTGGCCCAAAGTGTACCTGGTCTCACACTGTCCGCGCATACATACCAGAACCCCGTGGCATTCGCTGGATCCTGTCAAACTGCCTGCATACCTTGTCTACTAACTACCTCTCCAGTACATAGGAAATTCGCCCAATCAGATATTTGCTCGTGAAGGTAAAGGGTAGATCCACTACATCATCCTCCCACTGCTCGCACTCTTGGTACGACCTCCATATCACAGTGTCAATCTCATTGATCACTCGACGTTAGTGCTCCAACCTGCCAATCCGTAGCTGTGAGGTAATCATATCATATAAATGAACAAAATTGTGTCCATGACCCCGACCTCTAAAATGTATCGGCCATGTGACTGGAAGATGCTCATATGCCCATACCTGTAACAATGTAACTCCACAGCCCAATCCTACAGATCCATGGTAGACGAACTGATGGAGCTCATAATATAAATGTGCCAGCACACACAGTCCCCAGGCATATCTGGTATGCTGTGTAACCAGTGTCTCCAAGGTGCTCCCCCAGCCCATAGCCAACCCTTGTGTCACCCTGTCTCAACACAGGAACCCACTGATCACTCCTCCTAGCACTGCTAGTAGCGCTAGTCCTGTCGCTGTCATCGTGTCCCAAGCCACGTGTCTAGCCCTCATCTCCAGTCTCAGATCCCGGAACACTCGTCTCAGGGCATCCCTGTCTCTGTCTCGATCATAGGGTATCAACTCCCCATCGATCAGTATCCGCAATATCCTGTACACATCCTCTAAGGTGACTGTCATCTCACCCATAGGCAAATGAAAAGTGCATGTCTTCGAGTGCCACCTCTCAGCAAGTGCAGTCAGCAAACCCATGTTTGCTCGAAACTCAGGCACATACAAAATATATCTCAGACCCATAACCTCAATAGCAGCCCTGTCCTCGAATGTCAGCTCTGGTCGTAACCTCTGAGTCGATGGGAATCTCTCTCATGACTCCAGCATAGGCAAATATTCCTGTAGTCAAGCAAATCAATCATGTCAATCCAAGTGACACTCACTGTTCATCACAAAGTGTTGCTATCTATCCTAGTGACACTCATTGTTCATCACAAAGTGTTTCTTCTACTCCTAGTGGTACTCCTTGTTCATCACAAAGTACTACATGTCTTGCACTCCCCGTTCATCACAAAGTGCTGCTCCTATTGGTACTCCCTGTTCATCACAAAGTACTATGTGTCTTGCACTCCTTGTTTATCACAAAGTGCTGCTCCTATTGGTACTCCCTGTTCATCACAAAGTACTATGTCTTGGTACTCCCTGTTCATCACAAAGTGCCTCGATTTATCTTATCCTAGGGCCTCTTCTTGAATGTATCCTCTTGAGTAGTTTCCTAATTGGCAACGTATGTTCTATCACATAATTGTCAATCCTAGCCCTGTCTACTATCATAGTCTTCCCTAGAGGACCTGCTTGAGTGTATCCTCTCAATAGCTTATCCAATTGACATCGTATGTTCATCACAGAACTGCAAATTTGACCTTGAAGACATAAACGCACCTTCATGACATAAACACGCTTAAAGACTGCACAGATGCACCTGCTCTACGCAAACGCGCATGAACTACATAGACGTGCCTCTATTCTACACAGACATGCCTGTCCTGCACAGATGTGCCCACATTTCACAAACGTGCCTGCACAACACAAACGCGCTCACATCTGGCACAAATGCTTTTCCCAGCATAGACGCGCCTGACAGAAACATAGATGCACGTAGCCAACCTAGACGCGCCTGGCACCAACACAGACGCGCCTACACGTTTTTGACATTTTTTGACATGATCCTAAAGAACATTTATTGCACTACCTAGGATGCATTAATAACAACATTTATTGCGACAAAGTACAAGGAGGTTTTGTGGTCCTTACCGGCTCTCCTGCATCTGCTGGCCTCTGATATCGACGAACGCAATCGAACCTGTGCACCAATGCCATCACTGCTGACTGTTGCTGCTCTATTCTCTCTACACTCTGATCTCTTGGATGTGTGGATGACAATGATGATGTTTTCCCCTTGTGGTCTATTTTATAGACTTCCCAAGCCCTAGCCCTAGCCCTCGTTTCCTGAGTCAGTCTTCTTTATCCTATGACTCTATCACTCTATCCTATCTTGTCAGTCCATTCTAGCCTTTCTTTCTTATCGAGAGATTGTCTACGATCTTTTCAGACATTTTCATCCAATCTCTCGAGGGGGCATATCATTCCCATCTTGGGGCAACTTTGTATCAGTTCATACTATCTTCTTTGAAACAATGCGACAAGCTGCATTGTCTCAAAGAGGGGCAAAATGTAGACACCTAAAATTGTTCTATCCAATTAAATAAATATCTTTATTTATTTAATTATTTTAGCTTAATTCTTCTATTAATTAAATAAATCTTTATTTATTTAATTAATTCATTTATCCTCTTCTAGCCTTATTTCTCATTTAAATAAATACATTTATTCATTTAAATTACCCTTTTCCTAAATTAAATAAATATCTTATTTATTTAATTGATCCCATTTCCTCTATTAATTAAATAAATCTTTATTTATTTAATTAATTCATTAACCTTTTCCTCCTATGACACATGTCATTCATCTCTTAATTCATACACTACCTACCCTCTTATTATTTTCTTATTTCCTCTACCTACCCTTTAATCATAGCTGACCATTTATCTTTTACACCTCTCAATCTTATCCCTCCATTTCTTATAGTGCCTTCTATATAAGGAGATGCTTCCTTCATTATCAAACCCCCCGACTACGCTTTCAAACTTGCATATGCAATCAAGCCTACTTGCAACCACATTTCCGTTCTTTGTTGAGCTCTTGTGCACATAAAATCCGAGAGCAAATATATCAAGCAAGATCAATGGAGATAGAAAAAATGGAGATCCAAACCCTATTGGACATGTGATGGTATAATCTTTGTGATTTCATTTGATTTGCATTGTCTTAGGTAATCTTCATATGTTATGGTGGATCTTTGTTGTTGTTAGGCTAGGGTTTTGTGGTTGAATTCCTTATAGCCTTTCAATATTGTTGTTATCCATTTTCACCGTATACACTTGGTTTTGTCGATAGACCTTAGCTCCTGAATAGCAGTAACTCTAATTGCATAGACTGATTACAATGATCTCAAAACTTAACTGACAATGGTGACATCATCAATTGTTCCACCAGTGCTCTTGATATCTCCAACCACAGTCTTGATCCTTATGCCATATCGCTGAATGGTCTCTCCTTCAACCATCTTCATGTCTTCAAATTTTCCTCTAAGGCTTTCTTCCTTAGCTTGCTTGACATGCTCATCACCACCATAAATGGTTTCCAGAGTGTCCCATACATCCTTAGGAGTGTCCTTATCTTGTACATCAATAAACTCAATATCAGACAAGCTGCTAATAAGAGCTTCCATGACTTGCCTATTTTTTTGAATCTCTATTTTCTGATCATCGATTAGAGTTCTAGTAGGGATTACATAGGCATTCTCAACATATCTCCAGTGTTGAGCACCCAAACTCTTGATATAAATATTCATTTTGTCCTTCCATATTTTTAAGTTATCTCTAATGAACTTAGGACCTTCCCTCTTCATCATTAAAGCAAGATCTTTTACCTCAAGCAGTTAAGCTTATATCACCAAGGACCTGAAGTTTCTCTAATACCAATTGATGAAAAATGATGAACAACAAATACCCTAATCAGTGCCGAGAGGGGGGGTTAATCAGTACAAACAAAAACTTCTCAACAACTTATCAAGCTAAAACAATGCTAATCGGTTGTCTTCATCACTGAACTTAATCATGGCAATACTGGTTAAACATAGTAAGATTTTAGACAGCTAAACCAGTAAAACTGAATACTTCAAATAACATTCAACACTTGATAACTACTTCACCAATATACTCATGCATGTGTTGTATCTGTAATACCATAACATTAGCTTTCCATGCATATTCACCTAAACAAAGACTGCTCAATCATTACATGAAAAATGTACAACTCATGACATATAGATTTTTCAAGTGGAAACCCAAATGGGGAAAACCACGGTGGGGATGAATACCCACAAGCTTGTTTTGAACTCTTTTGAAGTCTGCTCTGTTAGGAGCCTAGTTCAGTTAAAGACTTTACAATAAGGTTCTGTTAGGAACTGAACCTGTTAAAGATCACCCGATTAAGGGGTGGCTATATACCCTGTTAAAAGGTTACCTCACTAGAGGATTTGAAGAACTCAATGATCTTGAGTCACCTGGTTAGAGGATTTGCAATAAGCCTGTTAAAGCTACTCGATAAAGGAAATTTCCTACTGTTTAAATGGTTAGAACACAACAGGTAAAGTTCTGATCTGATAACAATAGTACATGCTAAGGCAGATCCTTTTTAGCTCCTCTACTCTGCAATCACACTCTGCAGTTTTCCACTCACTGGTCTGGCAAGTATCTCATCACTCAGATACAAACATCATCGACCTTATAAACAACAATTAGGTCGGCAGCATAAACCTTAAACCCTAAACATTTTAGGTTTACAATTACAATCGGTCTAATCTTGACCATTCAAACACTTTGCATAGAATAAAACAATCTCAAACAAATCACAAGTCATTCTGCATCGTCCATTCTTCATCGCATATGGAAATTAGTAACCCATCACGCTCTCTTTATATACCGCTAAGAAGAATATTCATTCCTGAGGTAGACATTTAATGCGATCGATCTTCACATGCAAGATCCTCAAGGAAATCCTTCACGTGCACAAAACTGACGTGGCATCTTGATCTAATCCTTATCTCTTAGCTAACTCATCACAGAATGTCATAGGTTGCATCACAGAAGTTAGATTGCCAAATCGGAAACCCTAGAGCTGAGACTACCAACTAGTAGTCACACTTAGTGAAACCCTAACACTGGTCCACTTCATCCATTCATATCGGTTCTCCTAATTGAACATCAATAAAAACTTCTTCCAATCTTCATATCGGTTCACTTGCACTTATTGACATCAATGACAACATACATTATCATCATACCAGTTCATCATATGCCAACAACATCTTTGGTATCGCTTGAATCATCAGTTTGATATTTTAATTTATGCTTTTGGACACACTAAATACCTAAGATCAATTTGAAGAGATTAAGAAGAATAATGAAGATTTTGTGAGATAAATGCAACATTCTTTGATGATTTTAATTTTCATGTTTGCATTTTGATTTTGTTTCTTTCATTGGTAGATTAAGATTTTGCATGAAACTTGAGTTTATATTTGCTCTCATGCTTCATGCATTTGGATGATTTTTCCTATTCTACACTGTTAAATTATTCTCTTATTAAATTAAATAATTCTTTATATCTTCACTAGTAATATATATCATTTTGTGATGATTCTTTGTTTCGGGGAAGGATGAAGTGAGCATAGAAGCTATGAGAATATTTTCCCTAGGCAATATAGGGATCTTTCCCTAGTTGTGTTTCTTTGTTGCATGTGTGTTGCTTATCGCGTGGGAATCTTTGTAGGTTTCAAGGGTGTTTGCAAGTTTTAAGGGGTGAGATTTGTTATATATAGGATCAGTGGGAGCTGAAAGTGCATGGTTGGTATTTTTTTTTTGTGTGACTTTCTACATAGGTGTTAGTATTTGGCATGGTATGGGTGTTGTGCATTAGGTTTCTTTTGGCTAGTGGAGATGGCCTCAATAGGAGGTTTGGGTGGTTCTCAAGGAGTGTCTTTCAAGGATTTGGTTACACTGGATTGGAGTGGGTTTATTCATTGCATGGAAAGTCTGGCAATTTTTTGCATGAAGTTGTGCATGTTGGATTTCCTTTTTGGTCTAGAAAGCCTCGAATTCAGAAGGTTAATGGTTGTTTAGAGCGCCCTCAAGCTATACTTGTTTCTATTATTCAACTAGATACAATTGTAGAAGATGTCTCATATTTGAAGAATCATGCTTTGATTTACAAATTTATGGGTATTGAAGTCTATATTACAACCTTGGAATGTTGGTCTCGGAAGGTTTGGAATCTAGTGGGGGACATGGAAGTATTACCAAAAGCCAATATTTTTTCATGGTAATGTTCTTCTGCATGGAAAATTAGAACAAACCCTTTGAAGGAGGTCCCCACTTTTATAATTAGGTTGGGCTATTTATTAAACCATGGCATACTAATTTTAATAGTTTAGAAGAACTCCCTTCAAGGGTTCATGTCTGGGACCTTCTCTTGTGGCTTTTCTTGGAGTTTTGGAGGAGCGATATTCTGCATATGATGACCCTTTCGCTTGGTGAACCAATAGGACCTTCTTAGCAAGCAATAGACAAGAAGGTAAATTTTACCTTTTCTCATGTCTATGTTGAAATAGATGTGAATGTTCATGTGCCAAACTCTAGAGAGATTCAACCAGGTTCTACTATTTGGATTATGGAGGTTATATCATGAGTATGGGCATCTACAAGGGAAATGCCTAAAATTTAACTCTACTAGGTCTTTAGCCAACATGAATTTGTGTCAACCTTTGAAAATCAATAATGAGAAAGCCCCTTTGGTGGAGGAGGGTAGTGATAAAGTGGGTTTTATTCTTATAAAGCCTCACAACAAGGGAAGACTATTGGGATGCATTCTATTGAAGTCCTCATGGATGAGGTCTATGAAGCCCCTGGGGTGGCCTCCGTCTAGGATAACTCTCAGATTATTATACCTATTACTTAGATGGATATTGATCATGTCTACGAGGCTAGTGGGAATTTGGAGGCAACAATAAATGTAGAGGCAAGGGTTGAATTAACCTTTGCTTTCTTTAATCCTTTGGTAGAGGTGAGCCACCAGGCTCCCCCAAAAGGTAGGAAAACCCCTCCTATTTTGGGTCTTCAATAAAATAATTTCAAAAAGGAAAGCCTAAAGAAGGCACCTAGAGTAGGGTAGATTAAAGATCAAGATAAAATAAAAATAATGGGTGAAATTTGGTGGATTCGTGATTAATCAAGTTGATTAATTCTCATTTATCCATTGTTATAAAATGATAGTCCTCTCAAGGAATAGAAACGAGTTGAACAATATTCCCAAACAAAAGGTTGTTCATGATTTGATTAAAGTTCATACTCGATGTATTTTATTTATTTAGGAATCTAAGTTTTTTCTAATGGCATTTTTAAAATTGACCCCAAAGTTTAAGGAAGAGGTTGTTCTCAATGCATTGGTGCTCAAGGAAGTCCTAGAGGTTTCACACATTTTTGAGACCCAAGGAAGATTTGTCCTATCAGGTGGATATCTAGGAGATATTTTATGATAATTGTGGTTTCTAGTCTGTTCTTTGGAGAATTGTGTCTTTTTTTCTAATATTGATGCCCTAGTTGACCCTCTTGGGAAATCTCATCTTTGGGCTCACACTCGGTATATTCGGACTTAGGATCCCAATTACCCTAGGATCATGGTTGGGGACTTTAATGC
This sequence comes from Cryptomeria japonica, assembly GCF_030272615.1. Taxonomy (NCBI): domain Eukaryota; kingdom Viridiplantae; phylum Streptophyta; class Pinopsida; order Cupressales; family Cupressaceae; genus Cryptomeria; species Cryptomeria japonica. The sequence continues at coordinate 241,970,912 of NC_081406.1, read as the reverse complement.
TATTACTAGTATGGAGGAAAATAGAAGAGGGTTAAATAAGCTTGACTCTTCTTCTCGGATCTTTAAGGATAATAATTTTCTCTTGGAATTGATTGACATTAAGCTTAGTAACGGTGTGTACACCTAAAGAAATAGGAGGTGTGGAAAGGACGCGATCTCTAAGAATGTAAATAGGTTTATGTCATAGGTTAATTTGGGGAATACTTGCAAAGAATTGTTAGACAACCACGGAACCAAGTTCTAAGCAAATAACCTAAACAATCAAAGAAAGATAAATTCAAAATGCATTTAGATAAAAATCAAAATGATTATATACCTAGCATCAAATTCATGACCTCCATTGTTCTTCTTAATCTTCTTATATGATGTGCCTTAGAAATTATGTGTGCACAAAGCAAATTTGAAAGCGAGTTGTTGATTTGACAACATGAAGATATCAAAGGCGTGGTTGTGAAAAATGAGCAATGAGAGCTCAATTTATAGATAAATTGGGATTGATTGGATGACTAAGATTGATTTGGGACTGAAAGTAATCAACGGACGAGATTAAATGAGAGGACTTGTTAAGTGAGGATAAATAGGATTTTACATTTCCAAGTGGAGGAAGAAATAGAAATGAAATAGGGTTAAGTGAAAATAAAAATTGGAAACATTTATTTTCAACAAAATATACCATTTAAAAGTGGAGGAAAGGAGTAGCGATGAATAAGTTGAGTGAAAAGTTAAGTGAGAGGGAAATTAGCAAGCGAAAGAGATAAGAGAAAGGAGATGGAAGAGTTAAAGGGAGATAAAAATTAGAAAGTGAAAGAGTTAAGTGGGATCATAAATAAATAAATAAAGTTTATTTATTTCACCCACACATTGTAATTAAATAAATTAAAATTTATTAAAATTAGAATAATTTGGAGAAAAGGGATTAAATCATTAAAATAATTATTTAATCATGGAAGAATAATTAGCTTAGAACAAAGGGATTAAATAATTAATTGAATTATTTAATCAAAGAGGAATTGATAGGATTAGTTGATTAAGACCATTTGATTAGAAAGAGATAATGATGAATATTAATTAAATAATGAAGATTATTTGATTAATAATGTTTAGAAGAATAATAATTAAATAGTTAAGAGTTATTTAATTATAGAAAATTAGAAGAAAATGATTAGTGCTAATTAAATAATTAAAATTATTTAATCAATTTAGACGAAAGGTTAGTGAAAAGTGTTGTCAAAGACATGACAATTTTCACTATCTACATTTTGCCCCTCTTTGAGACAATGCAATTTTGAGCGTTGTTTCAAAGAGAAAAGTTTGAGAAATCATGCCCGAGTAGACCGCGGGATGGAGGTAGGATGCCCTCTTGACAGATTGTTTATATATGAAAGAAATGAATGATCTCTTTAAAGAAGAGAAGAATGTTAGATGAAAGAGAAAAATGGTTAGGAAGAAGTGAAAAATGTTAATTGATTGTAGAAAAGGGTTGATTGATATCAAATGAAAAAATTCTCGATTGATCAAATAGAATAGATAGCATGAGATTGATTGATTTGATGAATAGATACAATGATTGATGGGATAGAAGAAATGTTAACTAAAAGAAATGCAAGTGGGAAGTGAAGAATGGTTAGTGTGATGAAATGAGATTTCATTAGTGCACTCTTATCATCATTGAGCTTTTATTATGTGGCAAATAGATACACCGCATCATGACATAGAAAGTCAGAGTGATAATGCAATTCCTTTGCATAAAAAAATCACTTTGTAGATAAGGAATGTTTCAATCCATCCTGAGACGTGGTGTACGTTAAAGGTTGAGGTATGTGCGACAGTCACAAAGTGAATAGGCCAACATAAACACCCAAGACATACTTGCCCCAAAATGTTATGAAAACATCCCACTAGTAGAAAACAAAAATAAAAGATCATGAACCATCCTGTCCACTCTCACCAATCCAACGAGCCAATAATCATTATGATCTTATTGTCAAAAGTGATAATTTATGTTTGATGGATTGTGTTTGATTGATAAGATGATCATGTCGTCTGGTTTTAGAAGTGAAGTACCCTGTCTAAGACAAGATACAGTCTGGTTTCAAGTATACAATACCTTGTATAAGACTCATGATAATTGACAAAAGGACTAACAATGTTGATTGATTGATTGATAAGACAAGTTGACTAGTTTATATGTTGACTAGGTTGGACAATTTGTCCATGAATGTGTGATTTGTGAAGTGCGATGTTTTATGCATTTTTTGTCTATGTCTACTCAGATGTCTGTCTTTGCAAAAGATAATTTATTAATGAAATGAAAATGATTATTTTTGGATTTTGATTATTTTTTAATTTTTATGATTTTTTAAATTTTTAGGTGTTTTTGGATTTTGATTGTTTTCCAATTTTTAGGGTTTTCTAGGGTTATTTGATTTTTTTGTGCTTTTTTCAGGACATTTTACGAATGTTTTTGGATTTTTTTTTCAGGATATTTTTAAGATTTTTTTTTAATTATTATTTCAAGACATTATTCAATTTTTATGGATTTTTTTCAAGACATTATTTGATTTTTAGGTTTTTTTTCAGGACTTTATTTGATTTTTTAATTTGTTTCATATTTTTCTATTTTTCTTTTCTTTTCTTTTTCTTTTTTTCATTTTTTTTTTTGGTCACACAAGACACCTATTTGCCATGTTTTCATCAAGGTGGCGATTTTTTATTTTTTGTGGGGATTTTTGACATTTTAGTAGAAAATGGATACATAATAAGGACTCAAGCATCTTGTTGTTTAGATAGTAGCCTCGAAAAATAGATCATAAAGTATGCTCAAATATGTTGGCAAGATAATGACATGGAAATGAGATGGGACTAAGGTAAGGATTTATGAAGAAGAAAGGGAAAGCCCTAGGCCCTAATGGGTCCCTAATAGAATTCTTTCTGGAATTTTGAGAGATTATCAAATTTTATTTTTGAGGTGGTGCAAGAATCTCTAAGGAGAAAGTAAATGATAAGGGAAATAAACTCTACATTCCTTGTGCTCATTCCAAAAAGAGATGGAGCTAGTTCTTTGGATATGTTTAGATTAATAGTACTATGCAATGTAGTCTATCAAATTATTTCTAAGCTTATTGCAAAAAGACTAAAGCCTTGGTTCAATACTATTATATTTAATGAGAAAGGGGGCTTTGTGACCAACAAATAGACTCTAGAAGGTGTGTCTATTACTTTTGATGTCATTCCTTCCACGTGGAGATCTCTAAGGAGAAGGAAATGTTCATAAAATTGGATATGACCAAAGTGTATGATAGAGTTAAGTGGTATTTTCTTTACAAAGTTCTCATAGCCTTCAACTTTGGCTTAGATTGGATTAATTAGGTGATGAGATCAATCAAGATTATTTATTATTACATATTAATTAATAGAGATCCCTTAGATTTATATTTTGCTTCTAAAGGACTTCAACAGGGGGATCCCCTATCTCCCTATCTTTTTATTATAATGGTTGAGGGACTAGGATGGTTATCAAAGTCCCAGTATAGGGAAGGCCTTATTCAAGCTTGGAGATGGGATGATGTGTTATCACCCCAGTCTTGCCAACAATTTGTAGATGAAAGTTCTTTGATGAGAATGATAAGAATTAGGGAAGCATAAAATTTTAGAAGATCTTTAGATATTTGTTTGTTAGCCCCAAGGTAGAGAATTAATAAAGGAAAGTCTTCTATATTTTTCTTCAAAACTCCCACTCTCATTCAAGCTAGGATCTATCAAATCCTTTATTTCCATTTTAGTTCTCTCTCGTTTGTTTATTTGGGTATTATTATCTCAATGGGACACTTTCCTAGAGGGACTTGACATAATGTTTAGGATAAATTTCAAGAAAAGATAATCACTAGACCCTTAGGTTGCTCTCCTTTGCTGGTAGATTGTTGCCATTGAATATTGTGGTTCAAAATTTACCAATTTATAGGTGTCTGGTACATATTGTTTCTTTAAGCTTCATTAGGGATCTGGTACATATTGTTCCTTTAAGCAACATTAGGGATCTGGATTCTCTTTTAAGGCAATTCTTATTTTATGGTTCCTTGCAACCGCAAAAGTGGAGCTTTGTTAGGTGGGTGAGTATTTGTATACTAAAGTAGGAGTGTGTGAGGTTTCCCTCACTTCTTAGGATTTGGTAGCAAAGCTTTACTAGTGTTGGTGTACTAACCAAGATCAGGCTTGGGTAAAGATCCTCACCACTAAATAAACTTAATTAAGAAGGGTTTGTTTTGGATTTGCAAAAGAGGTTTTGAGGCTCTATTCTGGCACAATTCATTGTATGGATTTTCCCCTATTTTAAACACTTACTCACACTTGTAGGGCCTCTGTTGTAGATCCTTGGAGGCTGGTTGGAGCAAAGTGGAGGATTTTAAAAATGTCTAGAGCAAGGGACATGTTGAAGTGCATAGGTAGAAGGTGCTTGATGAATGGTTGTAAGGGGGTTCAACCATGGATCGCGAGGAGTTATCCCAAATCTTATCTAGAAGAGTTTGTAGCTCTCTTGAGAGTAGTGATAATTTGTCTTGGAGTCCTAATCTAAGGGGTATTTTTTTCTATGTGTTCGATATATTAGGAATTGGACAAACAAAAGTATGGGGGATTTGAGGTCCCTTAGTGGAAGAATGTGGAATAATTTTTCTTGGCCTAAATGTTACTTCTTTCTGTGGTTAGAAACTCACATTAGAGGTATCGATTAGGACAATCTCTAAAAGTGGAGCTTCTAAGGGCCATCAAGATGCTTTCTCTATGACTACAGTGAGGAAACTTTCCCACATATCTTTCTTCAGTGCACTTGATCTAGGATTATTTGACACTTTTGGTGGGGAGTGTGCAAATAAAATTGTCTTCATGCTTGTTCTCTTATTAACTTCTGGAGAAGTTTGGGGTGACCTTGAACTAAAATAATCTTTTTATAGGTGGCTTGGGTTATTGGCCTCTCTTACATCATTTGACAAATTTGTCTTGAAAGAAATAGAATAATTTTTAAAGGAGTTTGAGTAGTCAACAAATCTAGCTAAGTATTTATGGCATTATTCAGTAAATTATTCATGCTAGGTGTGAGGTGTACATTCCCTTTGAACCTATGGATATTGAGATGGTGATGAGTTTAGGACTATGTGACAAGGGTCCTGAATTTCCTTCAATTTGATAAAGGAATAATCTTATTGAGAAAAACTAGAGAGGGAGGAAGTTCTTTGCCCTCCAAAGGCATATTTAAGATCAACTCTAATGGATCTTCTCAAGGGAATCTATACCGTGATGGAAGTGGTGGAGTTGGAAGGGATAGTGTGGGCATTGTGATGTTCCTCCTCTTTATTTACAAATGTGAGCAGACCAATAATTTGATGAGGGGTCTTGCTCTCCTTTATGCTATTGAAAGAGGTTGCTCTTTAGGTTGGCATAAGATCATTTGTGAGTCAAACTCTAAGATATTGATCAATTAATCAAAAAATAAGAATTATGAAGGTGTTCATTAGCAACTAGATTCAATAGCTCAACAAATTCTTATGTTTGGTAGATCTTTAGATTTTGTTTCTTTTGTCCACATCTTTCGAGGGTGGATCAGTGTTGTTGATTGTCAGTTGAATGGTCTTATGAGTAGGTCATTGATTAGAATATTGATGCTTTAAAGTACCTTCCTCTAGAGTGCTCTCAAAATTTAGAGAGGTTGGTTAGCATGGATTTACTTGGTTGATGGGCGAGTTGTTCAAGACTCTATGAAGCATGTTCCTTTGTTTTTGGGGTTGGTGTTGGTTGGTTTTATGACTATCCTAATGGGTTTGGGTGTTAGCCCTTTGATTATATTATTGTTTTCCTTGGAATGAATAAATGTTTATCCCTTAAATTAAAAAAGAAGATTTATCATTTTGTGATTTGTATTATTATATGTATTATTCAATGTTTATGTCAAACCAGTGTATTTTGTAAAAATAAAATCAATGGTTAGTTCTATCTCATTAAGTATATTCATTAAAAATGATTTGAAGAATTCAATAGTATTGGCCTACTTCCTTATAATGGTTCAAAATTTTAATTTTTTCATTTATGTAACAACTTTTGAATGGTTTTCCAAGTTAATTTAAAAAAATAAATCCTATTGTAGTTTTTGATGTTTTTGTAGCTCATATTTTATTCCTACTAAAGCACTATTTTGTTATATAGCATTATAAGCCATCACTCGAATGAGATATTTTATTTACTATTACACACAATCATCAAACATCACTTAGATTGACAATATAAAAAAATTACTAAAGTATGAGGTTCGATGATGCCTCATTAATTTTTGGTGTCGTTGTTGAGGATTTTTGTTTATTCTAGGTTCCATTAGGAATACATTCATATATGTTATATTAGTAAAAGCAATCATCAACTCCATTTTAATGTTAAGGAAAAGGAGACCATATAAATGACCTATTGTAAAATCTCCCCTTTAGGGTTTAGGCAGATCTAGAGAAAATACAAATTAACAATTACATGCAGATACAAACACAAAAGATGAAGAAAAATGCATAACACAAATAACATAGAGATTTAACGTGGTTCACCCAAGATGGGCTAAATCCACAGAACACAACCATCCAATCTTTTCTTATTATCCAGTAAATTAGTACAACACCATTACAATGCCTTTTTCATTCCTACCGCTTATAACATGCAATTTTTAGGGCAACATACAAAGTCGACTATTTTAGGGTTTTTTTCAATGTTGTTTTTTTTGTTCAACAAAAAATGGCAAACAAAATTCCTCAAGGGCTACGTCCCCAAACCCCCATTCAGGGCTCGGCCCAACTCCGAACCTCGATGAGGATACATAACGAGTGTACAATAATTGTATGATCAGTCACCACATATCAACAATCTCACACTTGGAGACTAATCAAGCTCCACACCAAACAATCTCCCACTTGGAGACTGATCCTGGACAACACTATTGAACTTGCAGCTCCTACTAGATAAAAATATTAGACTTGGTTGTTCCTTAATTCCACGATGTTCAGTCAAGAATGAGGAGAGAAACTAAGGAGGAAATCAACTTCTCCCGTGAGACTACCTTCATGAACATATCTGCAGGATTATCACTTGTGTGAATCTTCTCAAGCCGTAATTGACCATCCTCCAAAACAAACTGTATGAAGTGGTACCTAAGTTGAATGTGTTTTATCCTTGAATGAAGAGCATAATTATTTGCAAGATGAATGGAACTCTGGATATCAATATAGAATGGGCTATCCTCTTGCATCTGGCCCAATTTCTCCAAAAAACATTTTAACCAAATCATCTCCTTGCTAGCTTCAGTACCAGCTACATACTCAGCTTCAATGGTTGAAAGCGCAACAACCTTTTGGAGTCTCAAAATCCAACTAATTGCAGTTCCCCCACAGTAAAAACATACCCTGTAGTACTCCTTGTATCAATATCACCTACCAGATTAGAGTCAACATATCCTCGTAGAGTAGCATTTGATCCTTTGAAACATAACGCCTTGCTAGAAGTACCTCTCAAAAACCTAAGAATCCAATTGACAACATTCCAATGTTCCATTCCCAGATTGCTCATGTACCTACTCACAACTCCCACTGCATGTGGAATATCTATTCATGTGCATACCATTGCATACATCAGACTACCAACAATTGATAATATGCAAATACAAACATAAAAGATGAAGAAAAATGCATAACACAGATAACACAAAGATTTAACGTGGTTCACCCAATATGGGCTACATCCACAAAACATAGCCATCCAATCTTTTCTTATTATCCAGTAAATCAATACAATGCCATTACAATGCATTTTTCATTCCAACTGCTTATAACATGCAATTTTTAGGGCAAAATACAAAGTTGACTCTTTTAGAGTTTTTCATTGTCAATTATTTTTCAACAAAAAATGGCAAAAAAATAACGAGTGTACAATACTTGCATGATCAGTCGCCACATATCAACACCCCCAACCCCAAACACCAACCATTCAACCTAAGAAAAAAAAGGCTTGGTTGAAGAATATCATCATCATCAATTAAACAATTAGGAGTTGTAGTCACATAAATCTGTCCACTTAATTAAATGAATATTTACTATTTATTTGATTATTTAACCATCAATAATCAGTTAATTAAATTAATATTTAATTAATTTCATCCTCAACCTCTTCTTCTATTAATTAAATAGATTATTCAATTTATTTAAATTAATTCATTAAGCCACACTCAAAATCAATTAAATGAATAAAACATATTTATTTAATTTAATCCCCATTCCCCTTTTAAATAAATAATAAAATATTTATTTAAATCCCTAAACTACCCCCCCCCCCCCCCACTTGCATTCTCCTACAAATGCAAGTTGTGCCTATTTTGTTGAAATAATGGATCTTATTTTAATTAAAATCCTATTTTTCCTCACCCACCAAATCCACTTGCATCCTAAACCCATTCTAGATTCTTCTAAACCATTCTTAATTATCCTAAACCCATCCCCTAATTATTGTCACATTCCTAAGCAACTTGAAGTCACTTCTCAAAGCCTCAAAGTCTTTGAAAATCATTAAATGCTTTATGTATTCAACAAGTTAACCCCTAAAGTCTTCCAAACAATTAATGGTTCTCACATGACCATTTATGGCTCTTACATAACCATTAATGGTTAATTCAACTCACCCACATGGTTAGAGGCTTTTCCTCTAACTCAACCTCCATTTAACTCATGGGTCTCTTCAAGCATTCATTGCTTTGACCATGGTTATCGCCACTAACTCTTGCACAAGAGTTTATCCATTGGACAAAAGCATTATTCATTGGATAATGGATTTATTCATTCAACTCAAGCCTAACCTTAACACCCAAGCTAACCTTCATATCATTTCAAGCATTTAATGCTTCTTCCCACTCCTCTCAAGTCATCTCATGTTGATATTTGTCATCCTGGGATTGGGTTGAAAGCCTTCACATGGATCATAAATCTTTCCATCCCGACCCTTATTGAGATTACTCAATCTCAATCATCTGTTTATCTGCTTTTCCTATAAATAGAGCCCATTCCTTCATAATCCAGATCTAGAAATCTTGTATGCATCTAATCTATAGTGAAATTTAAGAGATCATTTTAGGAGCCATCTAATTTACATTGTTATTTTGGTTAAAATCAATATAGATTAATTAGGTGTTTTCTCATATCTAGTTTGCTTGCATTTGCATAATCTTTTTAATCATTTTCATAAATCTTGAATCTCCATAAGACTTCCATAGTAGTGCAAAAGGTTGAGGTCTACGCTCATGTGGAACTTGGAGAGGAGAGGAACAAGGGAGGAACAACTATGAACATGTTGGCAAGCATTTGGAAGGGTCTAGTGTCTTTCTTTTGTTTTTGCATGCTTTCTATTTAATGTTTGATATCTCTCTTGATATGCTTGCTTAGGATCGTATTTCGTTTATGATATTAGCACTAACGTTTGATTCTTGAGTCTTGTGTTTGTGTTCCTAACATCCTTTTTTGCAGAGCATCATTTGGTGAGTCCGATGTGAATCGAACACGCAACCTTCTGATCTAAACTACTCACATGTTTTTGAAAATTGTTGAAATTGACACACAGGTTGCACTTTAGTGCCATTGAACGCATTTTAGCACTTTTGACAACTTTTGAACTAGCGCTTTTGTTTGCATTCTGACGCTTTTATCTTTAAATTAGCACTTTTATCCGAGTAATAACACTATTGTCAGTGATATAATGCTATTGTAACTTTTTTAGCGCTTTTGCGCTCTCTATTTGACAGAATTTTAATTTTGTTTAACAATTTAATTTAGCAATTTTGTCCAGCTTATAGTGCTTTTGGCATTCTTTTAGCACCTCTGTAATTATTTTAGCGTTTTTGCATTAAAGTGGCACTTCTATGTTTACACAAAGTAGCGTTATTGTAATAGAGAGTTGAAAAAAATAATATGTAACCAAAAAAATCCAAACTTTTAGGCTTGTAGAAGTCCACCAAAAATTTCACTTCACTAATTATTTTATTTTTGTACAGGTTTTGCTAACCCTTTGTGTTGCAAGATTCAAGGAGTTTAAATTTAGGAATTTTTGATTTCTTTTTTTTCTTTCTAAATTTGTTTTAAAAGTTGGATAAAAAGAATTTACTTTCCCTTTTGAACTAAAATAAACTTCACTTTTCGTTTTGGGTTATAAAATTAACACAATTTTTTCAGTTTGGGCTTTAAAAAAAACTTCATATTGTAAAGTTAAAAAGAACCACAAACTCAAACAAAACAACTTTGTTTTCTTGCAAGTTAGGACAAATTTTCATTTGGGATTATAATAAACAAAACAACTTTCATTTTCTTGCAAAAAGTCTAAAAATAACAATCAACATTTCATTTTTGCAAGTTAAAAAGAACAAACAACTTGTCAATTCCTGTTTACAAATCGATTTCCCTTAAGAAATTGTGCTTCAATGTGGTTGACCAAGATTTTCACTTTCCTAGTTAGACAACATATTGCTTTGAGGAATTAAAAAGAACACCATGTTTGGTGGAGCAACATCTCCAAGTAGCATTCAAATCACATTGTAATAAATCAGTTAAATAGAACAAGTGTTTTCAGTGTTTGACACACTTGCGCAAAAAGTATGTAGAGCGGTCATACTTGTAACACATACTATCCTCTCCCTTGGATCTTGTGGTGCTAGGTGCAAGAGAAAAGTGTTAGTAACGCTCAAATTTTTATATTTTTAAGAGAGGTCTGCCAAGAGACACATCACTCTTGGGAACAACATTGCGCGGTAAATCCTTCTAGCCGCTATAGAAATCAAGTGAGAGCGAAAGTTGTAGCCTTGGGTATAGTTGTTCCTATAGTGTAACTTGCCGAAAAGACATATGGGCCCCACCACAAGTTACAAGGCTCTTAAGTGAGTCATTATAGAATGAACTTATGTCCAAAAACATCGAACATTACTAGATACCTTTTATTAGAGAAGCCCACCCGTTGTATTGATTGAGGATATTTGTGAAAAGTTCAGTGCAAGAGCATAGATGGTTTTGCTCCCAAGATACTCACCATACATATTTCCTTGAGTAGAAACAAGGCTTTTTGAAAGGCTACTTGTAGCTTGATAAAAGTGGTGACTCCCCCATCATAGGGACATCTATCTATTATGCTTGCGCAATAATTAGTATATCACCTCCTTATCTACCATGATGGGATTCATAAGGTATGTAGTACCCAATTCAAAGAAATATCAAGATGTGGGCTGAAAATATCGCAATTGGCCATTGACCTTAGGGATAAAGTGTGTTTGAATTGTCTTCGTCTTGTGTCAGACTAGTAACAATTTGAGCCAACTTCAGGCTTTTGAAAAAAAATACAAAACATTTGAAAAATGGTCAATAAAGTTCATGATTGGGTTGATCTAGACCCACACCTATTGTGCCTTTTGAGGCAAGATTATTGTGCTTGTATGCTTGCTTTGTTTTCTTGTCAATAAATTCAAAATAAATTTAAACCAAGTATTCATTGAACACAAATTTTACGTCAACATTGACCAATGAAAAAACATCAACAAGTGAAACAATGTATCAATTTGTGTGATCATCACTCACATTTTGAGAAAAAGGAGTCTTCATCCAAAGACTACATTGAAAAAGATACCATTGAGTTCAAAATATCTTATCAAAAGAAGGAAGTTTTTCTATATCAATAGACAAATTTTTCTCTCACACAGAGCCTTCTTGTGTCATATGCATTTATATCTTCAAGGAAAATCCAACGAATTTGACAAAGAGCCTTTGAAAAATAGAGTGTTTATTTAGTATAGAGCTTTAAGTTATCACAAAAACAAAGGGGGCAAGATCAACCTTGCTTTCTTTCCAAAAATTTGTATCACCTACAACATAGATCGAGGGGAACCACCAACACCTAAGAGAGAGGAAGAAGTAGAAACCCCCTTTGTGACAAATTTTTTTTTATTGAGGTTCATATTCTATCCACTTTCACCTTCACACATCACAAAACCATTCAACTCTCAAAACACAAAAAAAGGGTCTTGTCCTAAATTTCTTTTAAATATTTCTTAAATCAAACCAACAAATCACTTGTAGGGTGTCTCTACATCTAGGATCAATCATCCTAAGAGGTATTTCTACATAGGTTAAAACTGGTTTATGAGTGCATCCTCTCATTGCTAGGTAGCTTGGTTTGTAACACATCTCAAACCTTTCTATACCTTATCATATCAAAATTATTGAAAACACAAGAGCAATTCACAAAGAACTTTGGTAACATCCAACCTTTTGTGTTAGAGATCCATCTTCTAAACATTTCACAAAACACTTATCTCTCATCAAAACATTTCATCACCTTCTGTCATAAATCACCAAAAACCTCAAAACGTTCAAAATGGCTCACACCAGATCAAAGACTAGACAACTAGAGATTGAAGGGGAGAAAGAAAACCTCAATGATTTTCAAGAAGCCATTGGAGGAGGCACAAATGATGAAGATCCTAGCACTCCAATTCCTGAAGATATAAAAAGAGCACAACACAATCCCAAGTTCAATAGACTCTTTGACGAAATCCTTAGAAACAACACAAATGCTCATTTTCTAAGACTTGCTCAAGAGGGTGCTAAACTACCCTCTGACTTTGATACCACACAGATACGAGAAACACCTGAACAACACATTTCTAACAATGGTGGAAGAGGTAGGGATTACTTCCGCTATGACCTTGATCATCAAGGGAATCCCCTGCCTCCTCCTTCTATAGAAATAGACATGTTGAGACAATAGGCAGAAAATATCGCTCACCAACTCAATAGTGGTGTGACGACTACTCAGTTTTCACTTAATGATATTTGTCCCTATCCTTTTGATAGGAACATGCATATGCCACCTTTTTCGTGAGGGTTTGAAACACCCAAGTTTAAAAAGTACAGGGGTAAAGGATACCCTAGAGATAATGTTCGAGAATTTCACTTAGCTTCTTTAGAGGTGGCTTATGAGGACACTTATCTAATGAGTCTCTTTCCTCAGAGTTTGGGAGGAACAACACACAATGGTTTTCTCGATTACCAGGTGACATTAGAATATCAAAGAACTAGTCCAAAAGTTCATCGCTCATTATTCACATAACATAGAATGGGATGTTACCATGACAAATCTATACAATGCCAAACAAAAACCAGGGGAGTTGTTCTCAACTTTCCTACAACGGTGGAGGCAACTGTCTAGCAGATGTTCTCTTCATTTGCCTAAACAAGAACTAGTGGAAATATTCATTTCCAACTTGAATGATGAGATGGAATCCCATTTAGACATGAAGGGTACTGAATCTTTTGAAGAGATGATCACTCAAGGATTAAAATGCGAATGAAACTTTATTAAAAAGGGACTTATCAAAATGTACAATGAACCCAAAGATGGCCCTTGCCCACGTTTTAATAGTGATAAACCCAATTTTTGGAATAAGAACAAGAACATTGTCAATGATGGGGTCATGGATGCACGAACTATAAAAATTGCACAACTTGTGGTCAGGTTTGCAGGACAAAATCCCCCTCCTAAAAACAACACCATCACTCATCCACAAAATCAAGGTCGCAATGCACCACAAGAGGAACCAAGACAACGACAATAGAACTACAAACCAAAACACACATACACACCCTTAGGGGAACCCATCGAAACAATATTGTGCCAATTGGTCTCTTCTAATCTTGTGACCTTATCAAAAACATCTAACTATGAACCTCAGGTCAAACCTCCATGGTGGAGAGATAATGAACATTGTGAATTCCACCAGGGAAAAGGGCATAAGACAAGTAATTATCATCGACTGAAAGATCTTGTTCAAGATCTTATTAATAGAGGAGAAATTAAAATAGAAGGACACGACCCTAAAACATCAAAAGATGATAATCTAATGTTCAAGAATCCACTTCCATCCAATGATCAAAGGGGTCCTTCCACCTCAGAGCGAAACACAGGTACTACAACTAATTATACACAAGCTGCCTATAATTATACTATGAATCACCTCTATGACGCTAATAAACAAGTTGCAACTCTCACCATCAAAGATCCAAATCCTGCATGCAATGTTGTTACACGTTGTAGCAAAATTACCATTCGAGCAACATCGCAAGGAATGACACCCTTGCCCAAGCAATATAATCTTATGGAATAATTGGACAAAATGCTCGCACTCATATCCATATTAGAGCTTTTGCACTTATCCCCTTCACACAAAACAATCTTGGATCAAGCTCTCCAAGAAGCGTCAGTCCCCACCATCCTTAACAAAAATCAATTTCAAGCCATGGTTGGCAGTCTCAGGTCATCACCATGCCTTACTTTTTCTGAAAGTGACAACGCTTCATTCCAACAACCACATAACACATCCCTTCACATTGAAGGATTTGTAAACCAACACAGAATCAAGTGAGTCTTGATTGACAATGGAGTTGGCCTAGATATATGCACCTTGCAGTTGGTCACAACATTGGGATATGTAGTAGAATCAGTGGATCCCAACAAAAAGATAACCATTAAGGCCTATGATGATGTAGAGTGTTCTTCCAAAGGAGTTGTTGTATTACCTATCAGAGTGGGCCCAGTGGTAAAGCATATCATCTACCAAGTTCTAGACCTTCCTTTGCCATATAATCTTTTGTTAGGAAGACCTTGGATACACACCATGCAAGCCATTCCAGCCACCTATCATTAGTGTATCAAGTTTCCCCATAACGGTGTAGAAATCACAATCCTTGGCGATGCAAATCCATTTTCATATTGTAACAATATTAACCATCAACCAAAGATCGCCGTACCTAACAACTAAGAAGCTATCCCTTCCACATCATATGTTAGTCCAACCTCTCTTTCTAGTTCAATCACCCCTATACCAAAACAAGAGAAGTTGAAAATGAAAATGGCTGAGGAAGGTCTTGGGGAATATAATCTAAGCTAACTCTTTTGTGTTGGGTAATCACCCACTTCCCCTAGAACTTATGGCAAGCCTCAAAACTTGCTTCAACCACCACTGACCAAGAAAGCATGTACTTTAGTGCAGTTCATCCTTGGTCAAAGTCAAGAAGAGGAAACCAGAGATGAGGACCTAGCAGAATGGATCTACAAAGACCCTATCACCACAAAAATCCCAAAGGTTACACTTCCTACTGATAAATATGACAAATGACTCACTATCATGCAAAGAATGGGCTATGATGGCCAGAGTGCTTTGGGACATTGCAATCAAGAACAACACGAGCCCTTGTAGCCCGAGTTGAAACCCAAAGATAAAACTGGATTAGGTTTTCAAAAGGAATCTCTTCCTAATCTCAGATTCAAAGGTAAACCCAACAACCCAATATATCAAACAGTTACTCGAAGGAGGCTATCCTTGATTATATCCGCGCCACCAACAACACCCACACCAATAAAATTGATCATCAAATCAACGACATCAATCACACCAGCAGCATCACCAACAACAAAAATCCCAACAATAGCACCCACAACAAAAATAATCCCATCAGTAGCATCTACTGCACCAATTGTACCAACAACACCAATAATACCCTCAGTAGCATCTGTAGACACCTAAAAATGTCTCATTGATCATGTACTAATTATTCCTCTAATTGATTAAATAATTCTTTAATTATTTAATTAAGTTAATTAATCATATTCTTCTAAATTCATATTTCCTCATCATTTTATTAATTATTCTATTTTCTATTTCTATTATCACTTAATCATTTTAACCATTTTTTTTAAGGTTAATTAAATATTTATTATTTAATTAATTCTGATTAATTCACCAATTTAAATAATCTTTATTATTTAAATAGATTAGTTAATTCTCAATTTCTATCTCAAATCATCTAATCATTAACCCTTTTCTAAATATTAATTATTTAATTAATTGTGATTTAATCTTTTAATTTAAATAATCTTTATTATTTAATTAAAGTCCATTTCTAAATAATTCAATAATTTTTTAAAATTATTCAATTAACTAATCAATTCTTCTAATTCCATTTCCAAATCCCCAAATTCTAATTTCATCTAATTTCAAATTCTTCTAATTTCTTCTAATTTCAATTACATGTGCATGATTTCAAAAACCAAATTGAAAATCAAAGTCAAGTTATATATATATTCAAATACTAAATTGAATAAATTCAATTATTTGAATTAAAATCTCATGCAAAGATTAAATTAAAAATCTAAGTTAAAGTGCAAGCACATGCTAAATTAATTAATTCATTCAATCAATTAATTAAATCATTTATCTTTCCAATCTCTATTTTCATCTTCTAGTTAGCTTTTCCTAAATAATGCTCTCTTTGTCATCTTCTTAATTTCTTCCAATCATTCTTTTTCTTTCCTCATTTAGCTTTTTCTCAAACAGTTAACTCAATTAATCTATTCAATCTATTCTGTTTCACCTCTAAATCAACAGTTCAACTATCAATTTTCATGTGAGCTCACCTGAGTTCCACCTCTTGATCAATCTGTTCCACCTTTCAATCAATCCTCTCCAATAATCAATAAATTAAGCATTCAAACTCCATTTTCAACGATCACGAACTTTGAATCTTTGTGTCAATTGCAGGTTGCCAGCGCAATATCTGAGAGCCACCATACCATAGAGAGGAAAAGAGAAATGGAAGCCATGATGCACAATAAGGAGTTTTATATTGTTTAATTTTATTCTATATTGCATCTATTTCATTGGTTTTATGCTTGGATTGCTTAGATAGTTAAGGGATTCGTGATTTTCCTTATTTCCTTATTTCTCTGAATTATATTTTATTACCTAGTTGCCATTCCAACTGTGAGGACCAACATTTTTTGGCATCGTTGCCGAGGATGGTGCCAAGCTAAGAATTTGTTGTAAACCATTAGTTTTTAAGTTTTCTTAATTAGCTTTTTGAATTTTCTTCATTAATCTGCATGCATAGGAGGAGAAGACATGCACTAGGAATATTTCTTCCCTTGCATTCCACTCAAGATATATGATCAGATCAAGCACCAAAAGTAAACCCTTTTGCAGAAAATTATGTGCTAAATAGAGGTGTCTTTAATTTGTCAGAAGGAGACCTAGACTTCCTGAACGAACCCCCTGAATAAAACATTTTACCTCTACTCATTTATTAGGGACCAATGGCAGCAAATCCTCCACCTCCGCCTGTAAATCCAACATTTGAGTTCTCCTTTCCTAACCATCATGATAATGCAAATTTGTAAAACATACCAGCTTCTTCACTTCCAAATTTTCATAGATTGGTAACAGAAGATCTAGACACCTTTTTGTTTGAATTTGATATCCTTTGTAGAAGTTATGATTATACCACTGACGCTCATAAACTCAAGTTATTCCCTGCTACTTTGAAAGAAGCTGTCTTGAGATAGTTTATGAGTTTAGGAAGAGATGTAATCATTACCTGGGAGGAGATGAAGACAAACTTCTTGGATAAGTATAAAGACTATTGCAGGGGAATGGACCGACATGGTGATGATATCTTCAAAATGACACAAAAATAAGATGAAAGCCTGGAAGTCTATTTGTTTTTATTTAGTGTCAGGAAATCCAAGCATAGTACTCTAAGTGAAGACTCTATGAAGTTGATTTTTCTAAGGGGCATCAATGATGATTGTGTTGACTCCTTAGATCTAATGGGAGGAGGAGACATTACTCAAGTTCAATGGGATGATATCAGACAAATCTGTCAAAAGTACTCAAGAGCTGCAACAAAAAGGGGAAGACACTATAGACCTAGTTCTTCAATTGCAAAGTCATCTTCAACAGTTTCAAGAATGAAAATAAATAATCTGTTGAAGGATTTTAAAGAAGATATAATTAATAATATGGCTACCCAATTGGATACACTTCAGACAAAGAAGAAGCATGAGGAGGCAGAGGCTATGCTTGTTGAATTTTGTCCTTACTGTCGACAAAAGAAGAAGGACTGTAGATGCAAACTGTTAGCTAAAATTGATAGCCACCAGAGTTCCCCAGATTTCAAGCCTGTATATGGAGATGATAAACAACTCTTTTATGTTGCACAACAAAGGTATTGGCCTCTAAGACAAGGTATGCCACAAGATCCATTGTCATTTTCAGATCCTTATATGAATTTCAATGCACAAAACAATTAGTCGCAACCTCCATATTCTTAAAATTTTGGAAATGATACTCCTCAGTCTTAGAATAACTCTCAAAACCCTTGGCCTAATTATTAGAGTCCCTCATCTCAATGGTAGCACCACAAGGGAATTGGTCTCCCCCTCAAGGTAACTGGCAACAGTCACCACAATGGAGAGGAGGACAACAATGGTCAAACCAGTCTTCAGGTTTCCTGCAACCACAACAAAAGTCCCAACAACCGACTTTAATGCCACCAACTCCTAATGCCACTCCATCTAAGCCAACCCAACAACCAACGCAGCCTGTGCCAAATCCAAATAACAAACCACAACAACAAGAACAAGTTTTTTCGACTGATCCTAATAACTATCCTGCATACTCTCTCAATATAAGTGATATTCATTTGCGGTCAGGGACAACATTGCCTACTCCATCTCCTCCAGTCATAGCAGAGTTACCATCTGAGGAGACTGCTCAAGAAAACATACCTGATAAACTCAGAAACCCTGAGCAGGTTCAGTAGTCTGAAATTCTAGATAGACCTATAAGAACTCCCTCGTTTCCTCAAAGATTGCAGGTAGAAGTGTCTAGGCAGTAGGATGATATAGCTTTTGATCTTCTTGATCAGTTGAAACATGTATGTTTCAAGATCCCATTGTTTCAAGCTATTAAAGACATTCCCATATATGGAAAAGCTATTAAAGAGGCATGTTTGAAGAAACCTGGGAGAAAGAAAAAATACCCAAAAATAGTGCATGTAGTAGAACAATTGGCTGATATTATGTTAGGAAAAATTGTTGTCCCTAAATATTCTGACCTAGGTTGCCCTATTGTCAAGGTAGTTATTAATGTAACTCAAATTAAAAATGCCTTGTTAGGTTTAGGAGCAACCATAAATGTGATGACTAAGGATGTCATGCAGCAACTCAGCATTAATAGTCTTAGATCAACTCCAACAGTCCTGTAGCTTTCTGATAGCTCTATTGTTCAGCCTGAAGGGATAGTTGAAGATATTGTTGTCACATTAGACTCTTGGGAATATCCGACTAATTTTATAATCCTCTCTCCTAAGGAAACATTAGGTGGATATCCAAT
Source organism: Cryptomeria japonica (assembly GCF_030272615.1). NCBI lineage: Eukaryota > Viridiplantae > Streptophyta > Pinopsida > Cupressales > Cupressaceae > Cryptomeria > Cryptomeria japonica. The sequence continues at coordinate 241,951,636 of NC_081406.1, read as the reverse complement.
TATTTTGGGAAGATCTTGGCTGACAACAACTAATGCATATATAGGTTGCAGATCATGAGATATGACAATTTCAGATGGTATTACTACCAAAACACTTGCACTCTATTCTCCAGCACAACCACAACTTGATCAAGAGCGAGTAGTATGGCCAGACATAGGAGAAGAAGCAGAGGAAATTAATTTTATTGAACAACTAATGCTGTTAGTAAGAGAACCATTCATATCACTTCAAGAGGATGATACAATACTCTCTAACATCATAAGAAATCATTATGGAGCAGCTCAATAGTCATCAGGTATACCGATAAGTCCTCTGCATACTCTTCTTCCATCTGTAGGCTCTTTAGATTCTCTTGCAACCATAGACATGTTTCACACATTGCTACAACAGGAGATTCAAACCTCTTGTCTGTTTAAAATATCTAATGTTGAGTTAGTAATTCAAATAGAAGTTGTTGCAGGAAGAAATCTGAATATCAATAGTCAATTAACAACAGATCAAAGATTGTCATTAACAGAATTACTCAAAGCTCAACAACAAGCTTTCACATGGGATTATCATGACATGAAAGGATTAAATCCTACATTGTGTACCCATAGGATTTATATCAGAGAAGGTTGTAAACCAATTAGTCAGCCTCAATAAAGGATTAATCTTGCATTAAAGAAAATAGTTAAAGAGGAAGTACAAAAGTTGCTTCATACATGATTCATTTACCCTATTTTAGATAGTCAATGGGTTTCTCCTTTGGTTATAGTTCCAAAGAAAGGAGGGGAATGGAGAGTTTGTGTGGACTATAGGGAGCTCAACACTGCCACCAAAAATGACTTCCCACTTCCATTTATAGATCAAGTGTTAGACTCTCTAGTAGGTAAGCAATACTTTTCATTTTTGGATGGGTTTAGTGGTTATAATCAGATCAAAATAGCTCTAGAAGATCAGGAAAATACCTCCTTTACCTGCCCTTGGGGCACATATGCCTATTCAGTCCTTCCTTTTGGTTTATGTAATGCTCCTACAACCTTTCAAAGGGTTGTCCTCAGTATATTTTCAGACATATCCCATGATTGTCTGGAAATTTACATGGATGAATTTACTACTTATGGGACTACATTTAAGGAGGCATTACCAAATCTGACCAAAGTGTTGCAGTGATGTTAAGATCATAATTTATCCCTAAACAGTGAAAAATGTTTTATGATGATGCAAGAAGGAATAGTATTGGGGCATCAAATTTCTCAATCAGGTATTCAAGTAGATCCAGCTAAAATTGAAGTAATACTTGCTCTTCCTACCCCTGTCAAACAAAAGGATGTAAGAATTTTTCTAGGCCATGCAGGGTACTATAGGAGATTTATCAAGGACTTTAGTCAAATAGTGGGGCCATTGTATTCTCTATTGACAAAGGAAGCGAAGTTTAAATGGACAGTTGCATGTGAAAAAATATTTTCTGAACTAAAAGAAGCCTTAACCCAGGCCCCTATGCTTAAAGGACGTGATTGGTCAATTCCTTTTCACATTCATACAGATGCATCCGATTTTGCAATAGGAGCAGTTTTGGGGCAGAAGCAAGGAGTTTTGGAAAATGCAATTTATTATATCAGTAAAAATTTGGAAGGACCAAAACTGAATTATATTGTTACTAAAAAGGACATGTTAGTTGTCATCTATGCCCTAAATAAGTTCAGACACTATATAACTGGATATCAAATCCTAGCTATCAAGGGGCAAGCTATTGTAGATCAGTTGGCCGATGTGCCCCTCGTAGGTGACCATCCTCTTGTTTCCAACTTTTGAGATGAAGAGATCTTCATGATCATAGCTACACAACCATGGAAGCTCTATTTTGATGGCTCATATACTAGACATGGCTCGAGGGCAGGTATTCTTTTCATTACACCTCAAGGTGACAGCATCTCGAAGTCATACATTCTCACTTTTCCATGCACCAACAATATAGTAGAATATGAGGCCTTGATCACATGACTCAGATTGGCTATACAATGGCATCTAAAAGAGCTACAGGTATATGGAGATTCCCAGCTAGTCATCCGACAAGTCACCGATGAATATCAAACTAAGGATGATAAGCTCATGCCATATAAAATGATGGTGGATACTTACAAAGAATCATTTACAACTATCACTTTTGAGCAAGTACCTAGAGATCAGAATCAAGCTGTCGATGCAATGGCTATAATTGCATCTCTCTTGGATCTTCCATAAAACTCAACACGCTACGAGTTCTTGGTAGAACAACTTTGGATCCCCACTTATGATATCCTTGAAACTGAAACGATATGTCACCTAGTTGGTTCTAAATCCCCATAGAATGGTGAATTCTTCACTTACCTCTGTGATCACACACTTCCTCCCAACCAATTCAATAACCAACGCAAAACCTTCATCCACCAAACCGCTCAATACACCATCATTGCCAAAACCCTAAACCGGTGAAGTCTTGATGGTACTCTCCTTCAATGTCTGGAACAAGATGAGATAACAAAGGCCTTGGAAGAGGTACATGAAGGCATTTATGGGGCTCACTCAAGCGGTCCTTCCTTAGAAAATAAAATCATGTGCATTGGATACTATTGACCATCCATGGAAAAAGACTCCTACTATTTTGGCAAAAAATGCAAGAAGTGCCAAGTTCACGAAGACCTGATACATGCACCAGCATAGGAATTGCAACCAATCACAACACCATGGCCCTTTTGTCAATGGGGATTTGACCTTGTGGGTAAAATTCATCCATCTTCATCCAACGACCACAAATTTATCATTACCACCACCAAATACTTCACAAAGTGGATCAAAGCCGTTCCACTTACCCAAGTCGCTTTTCCTTGTCTATAAATGCTTACTTATAGGTGAAATACTCAAAACTTGGTTCCTGCTACCTCAACCAAGAGCGATACTACCATGCTTGATGATGAAAATAAAGCACTATGAATAATCTATGGATCATCATTTCATCTCATCTGTATATATTGCATTCCGTTGCATTCCATCCATCCATAAATCCATATAGCTGCCTATCATTCATATATAGTAATAACAATGGATACTCTATTTTGCTCCTCTCACATAGGAATGAGTCCTAGGTCCTCTATACTTTCTATCTAACATTGAATCCCCCTCACCCTCCCCATTTAGGTCATCATCATGAATCGCATACCCTTCATTAGTTCCCATCAACCCAATCAAGCAAGTAACTCTGTCTACATAGGTACATCGAATCACGCCCACCTTGACTATCAATAGATACTTTTCAATCAAGTATCTTAAGGTCTCAACAGGTAATCGATTATGGAAAACCTGGACTACAACAAACATTTACATCAATTGCCTAGTCTCAATGGGGCTGCTATGATTCACCACAAACAACCTACAATGCAAACACTTGCAATTGATCAACAAATCAAACACAATCAACATGGACGATTACATCAATTGTCTAAATCTCAATGAGTATTTTTCTTTAGATACCTTGACTTCATCAGACAATTATATCAATTGTCTAAGTCACAACAGGTCACTTTGATTCACTTATTCAGACTTTATCCCGTCCAAGCGACCAACTGACATCAATTGTCATGCTTTGACTTGACCGGGGCAATTCAATCAATTGCACCAGATTGTCCAACCAATTTTGATCAATTGTATAGCATCAATCAAAAGCACAAACATTGCATTTCACCATATCTCCTGCATGACCTAAGGATACTCACTAGCTTGTTTCTTCGTATTCACTTCATCTTCTCCCATTATTTCGCCATTATTTCTTCTATTCTATCCACCCCCAACTTCTCATTCTTTTTCGAGAGATCGCCCAATTCTTCAAAAAAATTTGGCCCATCTCTCGAGGGGACATACCACCCACTAAATTAACATTTATGGGGCATATTTCTTCACACCTATTTTTCTTTCTTTGAAATGATGCGATAAACCGCACCGTCTCAAAGAGGGGCAAATGTAGTCACATAAATATGTCCACTTAATTAAATGAATATTTACTATTTATTTGATTATTTAACCATCAATAATCAGTTAATTAAATTAATATTTAATTAATTTTATCCTCAACCTCTTCTTCTATTAATTAAATAAGTTATTCAATTTATTTAAATTAATTCATTAAGTCACACTCAAAATCAATTAAATGAATAAAACATATTTATTTAATTTAACCCCCATTCCTCTTTTAAATAAATAAAACATTTATTTAAATCCCTAAACTTACCCACCCCCCCAACTTGCATTCTCCTACAAATGCAAGTTGCACCTATTTTGTTGAAATAATGAATCTTATTTTAATTAAAAGCCTATTTTTCCTCACCCACCAAACCCACTTGCATCCTAAACCCATTCTAGATTCTTCTAAACCATTCTTAATTATCCTAAACCCATCCCCTAATTATTGTCACATTCTTAAGCAACTTGAAACCACTTCTTAAAACCTCAAAGTCTTTAAAAAGCATTAAATGCTTTATGTATTCAACAAGCCAACCCCTAAAGTCTTCCAAACCATTAATGGTTCTTACATGACCATTTATGGCTCTTACATAACTATTAATGGTTAATTCAACTCACCCACATGGTTAGAGGATTTTACTCTAACTCAATCTCCATTTAACTTATGGGTCTCTTCAAGCATTCATCGCTTTGACCATGGTTATCCCCACTAACTCTTGCACAAGAGTTTATCCATTGGATAAAGGCATTATTCATTGGATAATGGTTTTATTCATTCAAATCAAGCCTAACCTTACCTCCCAAGCTAACCTTCATGTCATTTCAAGTATTTAATGCTTCTTCCCACTCCTCTCAATCCATCTCATGTTGACATTTGTCATCCTAGGATTGGGTTGAAAGCCTTCACATGGATCATAAATCTTTCAATCCCGACCCTTGTTGAGACTACTCAATCTCAACCATCCATTTCTCTATTTTTCCTATAAATAGAGCCCATTCCTTCATAATCCAAATCCAAAAATCTTGTATGCATCTAATCTATAGTGAAATTTAAGATATCATTTTAACAGCCATCTAATTTACATTGTTATTTTGGTTAAAATCAATACAACTTAATTAGGTGCTTTCTCATATCTAGTTTGCTTGCATTTGCATAATCTTTTTAATCATTTTCATAAATCTTGAATCTCCATAAGACTTCCATAGTAGTGCAAAAAGCTGAGGGCTACATTCATGTGGAACTTGGAGAGGAGAGGAACAAGGAAGGAGCAACTATGAACATGTTGGCAAGCATTTGGAAGGGTCTAGTGTCTTTTTTTTTTTTTGCATGCTTTCCATTAAATGTTTGATATCTCTCTTGATATTCTTGCTTAGGATCATATTATACTAACACTAACATTTGATTCTTGAGTCTTGTGTTTGTGTTCCTAACATCCTTTTTTGCAGAGCATCAGGAGCCACTTGAGATTTCACACCAGATCCTTGAGAGTAAACAATTAATAGAAAATATTTTAGGAAACAATTTTGACGAAAACAAAGGAGAAGAAAAAAGGGTAGAAAGAACAGTCACTTACCATATTAACTTAAATCTAGATGGAGATGCTCTAGTGAAGAATATCTCTCCCTCCATCCTACACACTTTTAAACATTCAACTTCATAAGACCCGAACTAATTCCTTTTTGAATTTAAAGTCCTCTACCAGGCATATGAATATGAAATTAAAAATAAAACTTAAGTTATTCCATCTAATTCTTAAACAAAAGGAATACAAGAGTCTAGAAAAAATTATAGATAGGTTCTTGCAGTGTTGTAAATTATATCCTTATACAATTTCATCCTCACCTTGGCATTTCAACCTTTAGTGCTTAGTGCCCACTTTAATTCTGCTCACACCCTCCTGAATTATGCTTCTTCAACTCCTTATCCAACCTCTTTCCTATTTTGAGTCCTGATTGACAAGACTAGGATGCCTCGACCATAGTGGTCCTCCCAATTAGGACCCAAAATAGGATCCCTCAACAGTCACCTCTTGTGGGTGAGAAATTTAGCTCCATATTGACCTGTTCCAAAAATTCAAACATTGTATATAGTGTTAGGTATAAAAGGAGTCCTACCTCCCTCATTTTATAACTAGAACTAGAAGGAACCTCTATTAAGATCTTAAAATTTGCACTCTAATAAATTCAAACCTAAGTGAGCAAGTAATCAAACATTTAACGAGAAGTCAAACCATGTTTTAGCATCCATGATCAACATTCTATGAAGACATTCTATATGACATCCTAAAACCTTGTGTGAGGATTTAAGAAATCTTCATCAAGGTATCAAGTTCAACGTCAAGCATTTTTATATCAGATCTAGTCTTTCCCTTAAAAGAAAAGCATTCTACTTTAATTCCATTTCAATTTCAAGGTTAATTCCTAAAATAGGGTTTGACGTAGGAAAACCCCCATCAATAAACCTATTTACATCCTTTTTTATGCAAGAAATTATCTCAAGAGTTGTGAGTGAGGAATCCTGTTGGCATTGACAAAACCGGTTAATCCAGAGAACTAGTATATTAGTTGAGATTTGTCATTGATGTCTAACACTGACCGATGGAGTGGTGTATCTCAGTAGAAAAGGTGATGACTTGTAAACAACATGGAAGCAACACAAGAGACAGATGATCAAGGTTCAATCAGCTCAAGGGAAGACTGACTAAGCTAACCAGTTTGTGACTCAAGAAGATTGGTGTTGAGGTCAGATCTTTAGGTTGGTCATTCTGATTGTGATGAAGTCACAGAAGGTGACTTAGGCAAGAAGGCTTGAGGTTGTATGGAAACCACAACCACATTGGCAAATAGGAGAAGAGGCTTGATGAAAGTACTGCAAACCAACATCAAAGGATGAATTGGTAATGAAGAGTGCAATGGTATACTGGTAGATCGGTAAAGCAGAAGGAAGATAGGTGGTCACCATAAATCTCAGAGTGGTGATCGGTTATGTTGGCATTATGTGAACCGGTATGAGCCTTATGTAAACTTACATGAAGACATAATAATATTCTATGTTGTCATTGATGTCAATATGAGACATGGTGAGAACTGGCACATGTGATAGGTGAAGAGAGAGGAACCGACATATGTATGAACTGGTTTATATGCCAAAGTAAAGCGGCACATTTGTTCAAGGTGAACCGGCACATGGAAGCATTGTATGGTTATCAGTTGGTAGGTATCTTCCACTTCAGGTTTTCCGATTGGAGCAACTCAAGTGACTCAATCGGTAATCTTTGTGTGATGAGTTAGCAGTATGATGGAGGACAGATCATGTTACCACATAAGCTCTATGCACGTGAAGGATCTTGCATGAAGAAGACTATTCTTATCCACCTCGGGAAAGTGCAAAGTCTGTCAAACGGTGCTAATGCGTGATGGGTTATCAGCCGTCATGAAAATGATGGATAATGGACGATGGAGAATGTCTTGAGATCGATTCAAGATTGTTGCATTTAATGTAGTATGATTCAACGGTCAGGATCAAACCATTTGAATTGCTTAACCTAATAGGTTTAGGGTTTAGGGTTTTTGCTACCGACCTGTATGTTTCCTATAAGGTCGATGTTGGGTTTCTATCTGAGGTTGTTGGCAAAAGTTGTGAGTGTGTATCCAAGGAAAGTGATACGTGATTCTTGCCAAACCATAGGAAAGAAGAGATACCTGCAAAGTGAATGTGCAGAAGGAAAAGAGGAGCCTAAACAGATCTGCATTAGCATTAAGTGCTGTTAACAGATCATTGTAATACCTGTTGATCTCTAACCACTTCAACAGTTGTAAAATCCCCTAACAGAGTAGCCTTAACTGGCTTGATTCAAAATCCCTTAAATCAGGTGGTCTTAACCGGCTTGTTTCAAATCCCTTAACCGGGTAACTCGAGGCTAATGAGTTCTGAGAAGCCTGAGAAGCTTAGGAGATCCTTTTAGCTATTGAGTTCTTGAAATCCTCTAACAAGGTGACCCTATCAGGTTTAACCCTTAATCGCGTATCCCTTAATCAGGTGATCCCTAACAAGATCGGTTCCTACCAGAACCTATTGTAATGTCCTTAACCGGACAAGGCTCCTAACAGAGCGGACTTCTAAAGAGTTCAAAAAGTAGCTTGTGGGTATTCATCTCCACCGTGGGTTTTCCTAGTTGGGTTTCCACGTGAAAAATATGTGTGTCATGTGAAATGCTTTTGTCTTGTGATGCTTTGTCTTACCTATTAAGCATATGAAGGTTCTATGTTTTATGCCTCTCTATAAAACACATTGAACTAACTGTTGTGAAGATCTGATGGTTAAGTTTACTTATTTATGCATGAGAATATAATGATACTATGGTATTGAGCCAAGAGGAAAGCTTATTGAGTGACCGGTTCATGACTTGTTGAGCTATACTGGATGTTGCTGGTTGCACTCTGTTTTACTGGTATCCCTATTTGTTAGTCTTTTGGAGTATTTGTTGTCAAACTGGTTTTGGATGACATTGGTGTCTGTATGGATTCACCTCCCCCTCTCAGTACCAGTTTGGTACTAGTGGTTCATCATTGAGTTATCAATTGGTATCAGAGCACTCCAGGTCATTTGTGTTTTAAGCTTAACCGCTTGAGGAAAAGATCTTAGCCAAATGATGAAGAGGGAAGGTCCAAAGTTCAACAGGGAAAACTTTGGTATATGGAAGGATAGGATGAAGATATTCATCAAAAGCATGGGTGTTCAACATTGGAGTTATGTTGAAAATGTATATGTTGTTCCTACTAGTACTCTCATCGATGACCAAAAGAGAGAGATACAAGAAAATGGACAAGTCATGGAAGCCCTCATCAGTAGTCTTTCTGACATTGAGTTTATTGATGTTCAAGACAAGTCAAATCCCAAAGAGGTATGGGATGCTCTTGAAAATATCTATGGTGGTGATGAGCATGTAAAAAAGGCTATGGAAGAGAGCCTAAGAGGAAAGTTTGAAGACATACAAATGGTTGAAGGAGAGACCATTCAGCAGTATGGAATAAGAATCAAAATAGTTGTTGGAGGAATAAAGAGTGCAGGTGGCAAAATAGAAGATTCCACTGTGGTAAGTAAAGTCCTGAGATCCCTGTTGTCGGTCTATGCAATAAGGGTTGCTGCTATTCAGGAGTTGAGATCAATAGATAAGTCTAAGGTGTCCTTGGACTCCATCATAGCCAAGTTGACAGCCTATGAGTTGAATAGTTTTGATGGTAGTGTTCAAAAGTCAAAATCAGCTTTTAAAGCTTCTGCTATACCATCTAGAAAAGGAAAAGAGGCTAGCACTAGTGGGGAACCCAATCAGAATAGAGAAATGAAGGATGAAGAGTTTCTGATGGAATTTGAAGCTCTTCTTGCCAGGAGATTTTCAAAAGGGACTAGTAAATACAAAGGTAAGCTTCCTTTGAAATGTTTCTCTTGTAACCGGATAGGACATATTGCTATGAGCTATCCTAGTAGTGACAACAAGGACAAACCGGAAAGGTTGAAGAAATTCAAAGGAGGAAACTAGAGAAATTGTTTTGTGGCAGTTGATGAAGGTGTCACAGATGAGGAATCAGAAGATGAAGAGAATGAAGACATTGTGTTCGTTGCTGTAAAGGAAGGTGTGGCAGACAAGAAGGATCTTGTCTCCTAGTTTGATGATTCCAATGAGTGGATCTTGACAGTGGCTGCTCTCACCATATGACCGGTGACCGGAGCAAGTTTCTATCCTTAGAAGAGTATGATGGTAGTGTGGTTCGCTTTGGCAATGATGCACCATGCATGGTCAAAGGTAGAGGGTCCATCTCCTTGAATGGAAAGAGTAGTGCTGACAATGTGTATTGGGTTGATGGTCTCAGACACAACCTTCTAAGTGTTGCCTAGTTAAATGATAGTGGCCTCACTCTGCAATTCAAGAATGGAGTTTGCAGAATCAAAGGTGAAGATGGTAAATTGGTAACCACTGGCATGCAGACTAAAGGTAACCTATTTCATCTAAATGCTAATATAAGTACATGTCTTATGGATAAACTTGATGATAGCTGGATATGGCATAGGAGATTCTGTCATGTGAACTTTGACAACATTGTGAAGGCTAGTAAGATCAAGGTAGTTAGAGGGTTGCCGGTGCTAAGCAAACCGGATAATACCTTGTGTAGAGAATGTCAATTGGGGAAAATGTCTTCCTCAACCTTTAAAGGTAAATCTTTCACTGTTGACAACTTGCTTGATCTTGTGCATACTGATTTATGTGGTCCTATGAAAACTAGAAGTGTGCAGGGTGATAGGTACTTCATGATTCTCACTGATGACTGCTCAAGAATGATGTGGGTCACATTCTTGAAAGACAAGTTTGAAGCTTTTGGGAAATTCAAAGCTTTCAGAGCATTAGTGGAGAAGGAAAGCAGTAAAAGGATCAAGTGTCTTAGAACTGATCAAGGAGGGGAATTCACTTGCAGTGAATTCAACAAGTACAGTGAAGAATTTGGCATCAAGAGATAGCTGTCTGCCCCCCAGACTCCATAGCAGAATGGCCTAGCAGAGAGGAATAATTAGACTATGGTTGAAGCAGCTAGAACTATGTTGATCCAAGGAAAGGTTGCTCACACCTTTTGGAGAGAAGCAATGAGCACTGTAGTCTACACTATGAACCGGGTACTCATCAAAAAGGGTAAGGACAAAACTCCTTATGAGTATTGGACTGGTAAGACACCTGTGGTTAACTACTTTAAGGTATTTGGTATCAAATGTTACATCAAGAGGAGTGAACATCAGGGCAAATTTGAAGCTAAATGTGATGAAGGAATATTTCTAGGATATTCCACTAAGAGTAAAGCTTTCAAGTGCTATAACAATAGGACTCAGAGAATTATGGAAAGCATCAATGTAAGAGTTGATGAATCCTCTGAGAAGACTGAGGAAACCGGCAGTGAGCAAGTTGTAAATGAACTGGTTGCAACCTTCTAGGAACCAGTTGTCAGTCAACCTAGTACTAATAATAGTGTTCCTGAACCGGTGAATGTTGATACTGATGAAGATGAGGATGAAGAAGAAAAGAACCAGTTAAGACCATTCCTCAGTATGTCAAGTTGAATCATGATCCTAAGCAGATCATAGGTGATAAGGATGCAGGAATCCTTACTAGAAGAAAGATCAGAGAAAACTCATGTATGATCTCTGAATTTGAGCCCAAGACATTCAAAGAGGCTCATAAAGATGAAGACTGGATCAAGGCAATGGAAGAAGAACTTGACCAGATAGAGAAAAATGGTACATGGTCCTTGGTACCTAGATCAGAGCATAAAAATGTCATTGGCACCAAATGGGTGTTCAGAAATAAGTTGAATGAGGATGGCACAGTGATTAGGAATAAAGCCAGACTGGTATGCAAAGGATATGCTCAAGAAGAAGGTGAAGACTACGGGGAAACCTTTTCTCTTGTAGCCAAATTGGAAGGAGTTCGTATGCTTCTTGCATATGCAGCTTTTAAGAGATTCAAGGTATGTCAAATGGATGTAAAATCTGCATTCCTAAATGGTGTACTTGAAGAGGAGGTGTATATTGAGCAACCAGATGGGTTTACCCTGTTTGAAGACAGTGACATGGTATGTAGGCTACACAAAGCATTATATGGTCTAAAGCAAGCACCTAGGGCATGGTATGAGCACCTACATTCCCATCTTGTGAAGATTAGATTTGAAAGAACAAGTGAAGATAGCAATATCTACTTGAAGTCTGAAGAAGATCAGATAATGATCTGTGAAGTTTTTGGTGATGACATTATCTTTGGAGGAGATGACAAGATGAGTCATGAGTTTGCTGATGAAATGAAGAAAGAGTTTGAGATGTCACTCATAGGGGAGATTAAGTTCTTTATTGGACTGCAGATCCAGCAGATGAATGATGGAATCTTCATCACTCAGTCCAAATATGTCAAAGAGGTGTTGAAGACTTTTGGCATGGAAGATAGCAAACCGGTTGGTACATCGATTGTGACCGGTTGCAAATTGACAAAGGAGGATGATTCCGCACTGGTTGATGAGAAGGAATACTAGTCAATGATTGGTAAGTTGCATTATGTAGTGCATAGCAGACCGGATATTGCACATGTAGTTGGCATCATTGCAAGGTTCCAAAAGAGTCCAAGAGAATCTCACTTGAGTGCAGTCAAGCGGATTCTTAGGTATCTGAAGGGAACAATTGACTATGGATTGTGGTACCCATATAGCAATAATTTCAATATGAAAGTATTCACAGATGCTGATTGGGCCGGTAATGTGGATGACTGGAAGAGCACAACTAGTGGTGCATTCTTTCTCAGTGGTAGACTGGTCTCATGGATGAGTAAAAAGCAAAGTTGCATCTCTCAGTCTATAGCAGAAGCGGAGTATGTTGCAGCTTTCATGAACTGCACTCAGACAATCTGGATGAAGCATGTACTGGAAGGCTTCAAGATCCCTGTATCTAAACCGGTAAGTATATTCTATGATAACAAAAGTGCTATCAATATATCAAAGAATCCGGTTTACATTCTAGAACCAAGCATTTTGAGCTTAAGTATCATTTCTTAAGGGAAAAGGTTCAGAATAAGGAGATTGCACTGGAGCATGTGTCCAGTAAGGAGCAGTTAGCAGACATATTCACCAAGCCTCTCCCAAAGACAACATTTGTGCATTTGAGAGGTGAATTAGTGGTATTGCCCCTTCAGGAGGTGAACTAAAAGTGATTGTTCCACATCAGTCAGGTACTGAAAAGACAAATCTTTTGTTGATTGGTGTCTTTATGGATGCTACTCCTCAGGGGGAGCAGCATGATGACACAGTGATGATTGTACCTCCACTTTGGCATTATTTTCAAAGGGGGAGAAGGAGTGAGAGTGAAGCGAAAAGATATCTGCAGCAAATGGGGAGAAGATGTGAAGCAGAGAAGATATCTTTTGTATATTGCCATCAATGCCAAAGGGGGAGATTGTTGGCATTATGTGAACCAGCATGAAGACATAATGATATTGTATGTTGTCATTGATGTCAATATGAGACATGGTGAGAACCGACACATGTGATAGGTGAAGAGAGAGGAACCGGCATATGTATGAACTGATTTATATGCCAAAGTGAAGCGACACATTTGTTCAAGGTGAACCGGCATGTAGTTATGTGAACCGGCACATGGAAGCATTGTATCGTTACTGGTTGGTAGGTAGCTTCCACTTTAGGGTTTCCGGTTGGAGCAACTCAAGTGACTCAATCGATAATCTTCGTGTGATGAGTTAGCAGTATGATAGAGGACAGATCGTGTTGCCACGTAAGCTTTATGCGTGTGAAGGATCTTGCATGAAGAAGACTATTCCTATCCACCTCGGGAAAGTGCGAAGTCTGTCAAACGATGATAATGCATGATGGGTTATCAGCCGCCATGAAAACGGTGGATAATGGATGATGGAGAATGTCTTGAGATCAATTCAAGATTGTTGCATTTAATGCAGTATGATTCAACGGTCAGGATTGAACTGTTTGAATTGCTTAACCTAACAGGTTTAGGGTTTAGGGTTTTTGCTACCAACCTGTATGTTTCCTATAATGTCGATGTTGGGTTTCTATCTGAGGTTTTTGGCAACAGTTGTGAGTGTGTATCCAAGGAAAGTGATACATGATTCTTGCCAAACCATAGGAAAGAAGAGATACCCGCAAAGTGAATGTGTAGAAGGAAAAGAGGAGCCTAAACGGATCTGCATTAGCATTAAGCGTTGTTAACATATCATTGTAATACCTGTTGATCTCTAACCACTTCAACAGTTGTAAAATCCCCTAACAGGGTAGCCTTAACTGGATTGATTCAAAATCCCTTAAATCGGGTGGTCTTAACCTGCTTGTTTCAAATCCCTTAACCGGGTAACTCGAGGCTAATGAGTTCTGAGAAGCTTGGCTAATGAGTTCTGAGAAGCTTGAGAAGCTTAGGAGATCCTTTCAGCTATTGAGTTCTTGAAATCCTCTAACAAGGTGACCCTACCGGGTTTAACCCTTAACCGGGTATCCCTTAATTGGGTGATCCCTAATAAGATCGGTTCCTACCAGAGCCTATTGTAATGTCCTTAACTGGACAAGGCTCCTAACAGAGCGGACTTCTAAAGAGTTCAAAAAATAGCTTGTGGGTATTCATCCCCACCGTGGTTTTTCCCAGTTGGGTTTCCACGTGAAAAATATGTGTGTCATGTGAAATGCTTTTGTCTTTTGATGCTTTGTCTTACCTATTAAGCATATGAAGGTTCTATGTTTTATGCCTATCTATAAAACACATTGAACTCACTATTGTGAAGATCTGATGGTTAAATTTACTTATTTATGCATGAGAATATAATGATACTGTGGTATTGAGCCAAGAGGAAAGCTTATTGAGTGATCGTTTCATGACTGGTTGAGCTATACTGGATGTTGCCGGTTGCACTCTGTTTTACCGGTATCCCTGTTTGTTAGTCTTTTGGAGTATTTGCTGTCAAACCGGTTTTGGATGACATTGGTGTTTGTACTGATTCACCCCCCCCCTCTCAGTACCAGTTTGGTACTAGTGGTTCATCATTGAGTTATCAGGTTACACAATTGCGATGGCAAAAGGTGAGTTGGTGTCAACGCCAATCTAAAGGTTGGTGAAGTGAACTTTAGTTATCATGTAGTTAAGCCATGATTACTTGCAAATTTTCTGGTTCGCATTTAAAAGATTGAACTTGACCCAAAAGTTGCTATTTTTGGGGGATGCAATGGCATTTTTGGTTGAGTAGTTGGCATAATTGTTGCAAGGCATGTAGAGAAAGAGTGAGAAGATTTGAATTTGAAATGTACCAAGATCTATGATTGCATTGATTGAGGAAACACTTGAAGGTGACAACATAGAGTGTATAAATTGTTTTGAGTTCATACAAAACCTTTTTGATCGAAAAATTTGCAAAGTGCAAATCTTGTGAGAGGCAATCCAAAGTGCAGAGTGAAGAGTGAGGAAGTTATAAATAATTTAGCAGAGAAAAGTGTGTGTGAAGTAGATCGACAGAGTGCAGAGCTGAGGGTATGAGAAGAGGACCGGTGTAGTGCAGAGCAGACACAACCGGTGTGGAGAAGAAAAGAAACTAGAAATAGTTCTACTGCAAGAACTGACCATTCTCATGAATGTGACAACTTGTTATATGAATAACAGGAACAAGATGAGATTGAAGCTCTATTGGAAAGAAGTCTTCTAAGAGGAAGAGGAAAGTATAAAGGTAAACTTCCCTTGAAGTGCTTCTCTTGTAATAGAATAGGTCATATTGCATCTAGATGTCCTAACAATAATAGGAAGGATAATTTTAGAAGCTACAAGAACAAGAGAAAGAAGGAGTGCTATCTTTTAGAAGAATGAGTTACCGATGAAGAATCATAAGGATCTGATGGAGATGGAATTGCATTTGTAGTGGTAAAGGAAGATAACACAGAGGAAAGTGATATGGCACTAATCTCTAGTTCAAAATGGTGTGGAGACTAGGTAATTGACAGTGGTTGCACTCACCACATGACCGGTGATAGAAACAAATTCCTTAGCATGGAGGACTGCAATGGAGGAATAGTGAGATTCAACAATGATGCTCCTTGTGCAACAAAAGGTAAGGGATCCCTAAATGATAAAACAAATTGTAAAGATGTTTACTGGGTAGAAGGGATAAAATATAGTTTGTTAAGCATTGCACAACTTAACAATAAGGGTTACCAGTTAGAATTCAATGAAGGAATATGCAAAATAAATGACAAATCAGGAAGATTGATTGCTACCGGTAAACAATCTAGAGGTAATCTGTTTCACCTAGACACCACCATAGGTAGTTATCTAATGGAAAAGGTAGAAGATAGTTGGGTATGGCACAAAAGACTATGTCATGCTAACTTTAATAGCATATAAAAATTTAGTAAAATGAAGTTTGTGAGAGGTATGCTTGATATTATGAAACCTGAAAAATGCTATGTGTAAAAAATGCCAACTAGGAAAGTTAACTGGGTCTAGTTTCAACAGAAAATCTTATTCATTTGAGAATGTGCTGGACTTAGTTCATACAGATTTGTGTGGTCCTATGAAGACCAAGAGTTTCTATGAAGACCGATATTTCATGTTGTTTGTAGATGACTTTTCAAGAATGATGTGGGTTGTATTCTTGAAAGAAAAATCTGAAGCCTTTCACATGTTTAAAGTCTTCAAGGCTTGAGTAGAGAGGAACCAGTAAGAATCTAAAATGTTTAAGATCAAAAAGAAGAGGAGAGTTAACCTCTCAAGAGTTCATGAATCACTGTGAAGAACAGGGGATAATGAGATAGATGTCTGCACCCAAAACACCTTAGCAAAATGGGTTGCTTAAAGAAGGAATTGAACTCTAATTGATTGTGCGAGGACTCTGATGATATAAAAGGATATTCCACATATCTTCTAGAGAGAAGAAGTAAGCACTGTTGTGTATACCTTAAACCAGATACAAGTGAAGAAAGGGGAAAATAAAACTCCCTATGATTATGGTGTGGATACTCACCCAATGTGAGCTATTTCAAAGTATTTGGAAGTAGGTGCTATATCAAGAGGGATGAGTACTCTGGAAAGTTTAGTCCCAAGAGTGATGAAGGAAATTTCTTAGGTTACTCCACAAAGAGTAAAGCATATCGATGTTTGAACAAAAGGACTAGTAAGATTGTGGATGTGCCAAAGTTAGAGTAGATGAGTTCTCTAAGAAAAATGAACAGGATAGCAAGAGTGAACTAGAGGGTTATCAAGGATTCGATTACACTGTACCGGTCAAACTTGCTGAAGAGAATCCTGTTGTAGCGGCAAATGAGGAAGCATGTGAAGTAGAACCTGCACAACCTGTAGAAGAAGCTCCAAGAAATGAACCGGTACTAGCAAGGTTTGTTAGAAATAATCACTCTGCTGAAAATATCATTGGTGACAAAGATGTCAGAGTATTGACTAGAAGAAGAGCAAGAGAGAATGTCTATCTGCTCTCCAAAATTGAGCCCAAAACAAAAAAGGAGGCTCTAAAAGATGAAGACAGGATCAAAGCCATGGAGGAGAAATTGGAGCAGATTGAGAAAAATGAAGCATGGACTCTAGTGCCCAGACCAGAAAACAAAAATAGGTACCCAATGGGTGTTTAGAAACAAAATGGATAAAACCGGTCAAGTAGTAAGAAACAAAGGAAGGTTAGTTTGAAAAGGCTATGCTTAGGAAGAAGGTTTGGATTATGGAGAAACCTTTGCATCGGTGGCCAGGCTAGAAGGGGTCAAAATCTTGCTTGCCTATGTTGCTTACAAGAAG
Source organism: Cryptomeria japonica (assembly GCF_030272615.1). Taxonomy (NCBI): domain Eukaryota; kingdom Viridiplantae; phylum Streptophyta; class Pinopsida; order Cupressales; family Cupressaceae; genus Cryptomeria; species Cryptomeria japonica. The sequence continues at coordinate 241,934,327 of NC_081406.1, read as the reverse complement.
TTCAAAGTTACCAAATGGATATCAAATCAACATTCTTGAACGGTGTTTTAGTGGAAGAAGTGTACATAGAGCAACCAAAAGGGTTTATATCAGTAGATGGAAGATATATGGTATGTAGGATGAAGAAGGCTCTATATGGGATAAAAAAAGCACCAAGAGATTGGTATGAGAGGCTACACTCATATCTGTTAAGCATAGGGTTCATGAGAACCAATGATAACATTAACTTGTATTTGAAGACCGAAGAAAAAAGAAAACATCTGATTGCAAAATATTTTGTTGATGAGATTATCTTTGGAGGAGATGATAAGATGAGTAGAGGTTTTGCAGAACAAATGAAGTAAGAGTTTGAAATGTCCATGATCGGTGAAATAAAATTCTTCATTGGCCTGCAAGTATCATAGCTAAAGAATGGTATATTCATTAGCCAGACCAAGTACATAAGGGAAATTTTGAAGACCTTTGGAATGGACTATTGCAAACCTGTTGGAACTACAATGGTCACGAGGGTCATGAAGTGAATGATACACTTTACTGATCCATGATTGGTAAGTTGTAGTATGCAGTACATAGTAGACGTGATATAGCACAAGCTATTGGCTTGGTTGCTAGATTTGTTGCAAATTCAAAAGAGACTCATATGGTGGTGGTTAAGAGAATATTTAGATACCTTAAGCAGACTGATGAGTATGGTCTCTGGTATCCACATAAGGGAGATTTCAATTTAAGTTTCTTCACCGATTCAGATTGGGTAGGGAACATTGATGATAGAAAGAGCACTAGTGGAGGTGCATTATTTCTTGGAGACAATATTGTGTCATGGACAAGTAAGAAACAAAATTGCATCTCTCAATCCATAGTTCAGGCTGAGTATGTGGTTGCTGCAATCAAGTGTACATAGATAGTATGAATCAAGAAATTATTAGAAGGTATCCAAGAAAAGGTGACTGAACCTATGGTGATTCATTGTGACAACACCAGTGCTATTGACATATCCAAGAATCTGATGATGGATTCCAAGACAAAGCATATAGCTACTAAATACCACTACCTCAAGGAACAGGTTCAATATAAGGAAGTGAGGTTGGAGTATATACCAACAAAAGAACAAGTGACTGATATCTTCACCAAGCCTTCACCAAGCCACTACAGAAGGAAACCTTTGAATACCTCAGAGGTAAGCTAGGGGTGATACCCCTACCTGCATTAAAGTAAGTAAAAAATGACTCTACATCAATCTGGTATGATTTCTTTATGAAAAATCTTTAAGACTAGATTGATAAGTGTGGACTACTCCAGTTAGGAGGAGTAGTCTTGTAAGTGTACTAAAATACATCTTTGGTATTGATTTCAAAGGGGGAGATATGATTAAAATGTTTGAGTATTGGTAAGTAGTGTTGAGCTAAAGTTGCCGAAACAAAGTATTGCCATTGTTAGGGGGAGATATTCATTACTCAGAGTAGAATTAATGACCGATACAAAAATAAATAAAGAAATGAAGAAAGTACATGCAGGAGCAACTGATAAGATAGATTCTGAAGTATTGCCATCAATGCCCAAGGGGGAGATTGTTGGCATTGACAAAACCGGTTAATCCAGAGAATCGATATATTAGCTGAGATTTATCATTGATATCTAACACTGATTGGTGGAGTGGTACCGGTGGAGTGGTGTATCTCAGTAGAAAAGGTGATGACTTGTAAACAACATGCAAGCAACATAAGAGACAAATGATCAAGGTTCAATCAGCTCAAGGGAAGACAAACTAAGCTAACCAGCCTGCCACTCAAGAAAATCGATGTTGAGGTCAGATCTTCTAGTTGGTCATTCTGATGATGATGAAGTCACAAAAGGTGACTTAGGAAAGAAGGCTTGAGGTTGTAAGAAAACTACAACCTCATTGGCAAACAGGAGAAGAGGCTTGATGAAAGCACTATAAATTGGCATCAAAGGATGAACCGGTAATGAAGAGCGCAGTGGTATATCGGTAGACTAGTAAAGCAAAAGGAAGATACGTGTTCACCATTAATCTCAGAGTGGTGATTGGTTACATAGTTGTGATGGAAAAAGGTGAGTTGGTGAGTTTGTGTCAACACCAAACTAAAGGTTGGTGAAGTCAAATTCAGTTATCATGCAGTTAAGCCATGATTACTTGCGGATTTTTTGGTTTGCATTTAAAATATTGAACTCGACCCAGAAGTTGCTATTTTTGGGGGATGCAGTGGCGGTTTTGGTTGAGTAGTTGGCGAAATTGTTGCAGGGCGTGCAAAGCAAGAGTGAGAAGATTTGAATTTGAAACCTACTGAGATCTATGATTGCATTGATTAAGGAAATACCTGAAGGTGACGACAAGGAGTGTATAAAGTGTTTTGAGTTCATAAAAAACCTTTTTGATCAAAAAATTTGCAAAGTGCAAATCTTGTGAGAGGTGATCCAAAGTCCAAAGTGAAGAGAGAGGAATTGCTAAATAATTTAGCAGAGTAGAGTGTGTGTGAAGTAGACCGACAGAGTGCAGAGCCGAGGGTATGAGAAGAGGATTGGTGTAGTGCAAAGCAGACAGAACCGATGGAGACAGAGTATGATTTTCATTGTGATCTGATCAAGCTATCAACAACTATTCCAACAGATCAACTTTTTGTGGCTTTCTAATCATTGCGACTCAAAATCCCTTAACCAAGTGGACTTTAACATGTCCCTTTGTAAAATCCCTTAATAGGGCAATATCTTAATTGATGATCCTAAGACCTTTAAAAAGGCCACCTCTAAAAGGGTAAAGGCACTAATAGGCATTAAATAAAATCTCTTAACTGGGTGGCACCTAACAATGTCTTTGTAATCTCCTAATAGGGATGGCTCCTCACCGAGCATACTCCAAAAGAGTGCAAATTTTGTGAGTTTCTACTCACACCATGGTTTTCTCTCATTTGGGTTTCCACTAGATAAATCTTGGTGTTACTATGTATCATTTCATGCATGCATGTTCTTCTGCAATAACTATTTATATTGATAAATATTAAGTTAGTGCAGTCTTGAGCTAAAAGGTTTTAATTTTGTAAAACTGGTAAAGTGTTGAGTTGCCCCTCCCCTCTCAGCACCAGTTGTGACCAACAAATCCAACAAAGTATATGATGAGAATCAGACTTGACTTTTGAAGGTGCGAAAAGTGAAGGAATGGGATGGTTGACCCCCCTTGGTCTCGAGAATTTCTAATGATCTTCTGACATCAGATTATGCGCATCATCCTGGTATGAAAAACTTCAAGTTTGTCTGCCCTTGATATTTATAGGACAAGGACGCTCCGCCCCTTGGTCTTGATAATTTCGTCTAAAATTTCTATCACAGGTTCTAATATATTTTCCATCCTTAGATCTAAGTTTACATCTCTACATGATATCTAGAACATTCTATTACTATTATTTTATGTCAATTTCTCATTGTTTGTCCTAAATCTAGCATTGCAATTTAATGATGAACACACCACAGGATTGAGAGGGGGGTGAATCAGTCCGACCTCAAAAGTACTTAATTTATGATCTTAAAAATTTAAACCATAACCATATAATCACAATAGTAATAAATCATGCAAACACAACGTACAACATACACATGAACACTAGATTTACATAGCAAGAAGAAAAAACCATGATGAGAATTAGCCTCACAATATGAATATAAATTACAATGTTTCCTCTAGAACCCACTAGTCCTAAGAAGACTTGCAAAACTAAGGTGCACAAATTTAGTGAAAGATACAAATGAATTACATAACTAAAACACACTATCTCAAGATGAGATATAGAAAAGCTGCCAAGAGATTCACTATCTTCTAACAAAGAAAAGAATAGTTTGATTGAAAAGAACACAATTACCTAATCATGAAATTATCCTTAAACCACTATGTCAAGTGACCAAGATCATGGCAAACACATCAGACTTCTAACACTATCTCCAAATACTGTCATACATAAGATATCATCATCAAAGCTCTTCACAACTAATATTTGTAAAATTCTAACATCAAATCTACTTGAAAATCATCAACATCTATTACTTGTCAATTCACACACCTATCATTCCGGTACTTGCACATCCACACTTCTTTATATATAATATTAATTATTAAAACCCTTGAATAGGTCGACCATAGACAGAATATATATTATTACATAAATAAGGCCACCTGAACCTAAAATATCCATTTTGATCCACTCCAAGAGACAGAGAGGACCCAAATACATCATAATACAACTTTTCCAAAGAACTTTTTCAAACAATTCCAATGAACTGCACATGCTAACACATCCTCCAATGTTGACATCAAATTAAAAGTGTAGATAAATATTAAAGCACATTAACTAGTCAACCCAAAAACAAATCTCAAATAGAAATTACACAATCTGAATCTACACATCATAGTGAGACCCAAAACATTAACCAAATTGATTCTCCAAGACAAACCCAAACCAAAGGAATATAATCCAAGTAGGATACACTATCACAATCAATCGAAAAGTAGACCAACTGGTAGTATAGAACTTAGAACATCATAACTGCACTTGCCAATGAAATCATCACCTAAATAACTGAACTGGAACACTATATAAACCACATAAACATGTCCTCCAAACTAAAACACTTAAATCCACATATCCATAAGCCACCAGACATTCTCTAGACATGTTCTGATAGACAACCAACTCTACCATTCGAGGAATAGAGGACCTGCATATATTATAGTGCAATATACACTAAACATAAGCATTATATCTAGATCCATAACACATAATCTTCACATACCAAAGGCATTCCTCTAATGGAACATTAAAAACTCTTTCCTGCATAAATATTATTTCTTGCATATTAAAAATTTCACTACATCATCCTTCTGGAAACACCTCAATGTCTCCACTAGTTAACTCAACAATACCAAAACACTCACTTCGTGACCATCTGCAAAGCATAGTGACATTAATGATAACACAAGACAAGTTGACAACAATGACAACACAACACAACAACTCAGGTCTCCAACAATCTCCCCCTTTGTCATTGATGACAACACCACTACCAATAGTGAACACACACAACTAATCTCTTTCCCAATTTATATATCTCTCCCCCATTGACATCAGAGACAAAGGGCACACTACAAAAATCTCCTTCTCCCCCTTACCGATAAGCTCTGAAGACTGCAACATTTATTGCTCCCCCTGAGAGCAACAACCCCATCAATCTAGGAGCAAAAGATGAACTCTAGAAGTCTCCCTGGATGTTTGCACCATTTTAATGCATCTAGTTTTAAAAAGGAGGTAAAATGATCCCCAAATTTTGTTGGAGATACTCAAAGGTATCCTTTGCCAACGCCCCAGTGTAGATATATGTAATATTTTCTTTAGTAGATATATACTCCAATCTAACCTCCTTATTTACATCCTTCTATCTTAAGAAGTGATACCAAATTCAAATATGTTTTATCCTTGAATGCATCATAAAATTATTTGAAATATTAATAGCACTTTTATTATCACAGAAAATAGAAATTGCTTCATCAGATACTATCTTGATATCTTTCGAAGTTTGTTTCATTCACATAACCTAAGTGTAGCAAGATGTTGTAATGTATTATGCCTCTACAATAGATATTGACATTGAATATTATTTCTTACTTAGCCAAGTGACCAATCTATCTCCCAAGCAAAATGTGCCACCACTTTTACTTCTTCTATCATCTGCACATTCGACACAATCAACATATGTATATACTTTCAATGTGAAATCATCAACCTTCTTACACCATAACTCATAGTTTAGAGTCCCTTTCAAATACCTGAATATCCTCTTTACTCCTTGATCATGTGATTTCTTAGGACAAGAATGATATCTAGCCACCAATCAAATAGCCTACATAATATCTAGTCTTGAAGAAGTCAAATAAAATAATCCTCCAATCATAGATCTATACTTTTTTTGATCAACTTCCTTAGTTAACTTACAATTAGTAGCCATGGGGTGGCAACTAATTTAGAATTTTCCATCCCAAACTTCTTCAACATCTCCTTGATATACTTGGTCGAAGAAATGAAAATCCCCTTTCCAAGAAAAAAAGATAGTTCACCTATCATGGACATCTCAAATTTCTTTTGCATTTCTTATTTAAAATTACTACATACATTATCATCTCCTCCAAATGTATTATCATCAACATATACAACAACAATCAACAGTTTGTCATCTTCAATTTTAAAATAAAGATTGCTATCTGTAGTCACATAAATCTTTCCATTTTAATTAAATGAATATTTGCTATTTATTTGATTAAAAACCCACTAGCCAACAATTAATTAAATTAACATTTTATTAATTTCATCTTCAAAACATTCTCCTATTAATTAAATAAATTATTCAATTTATTTTCATTAATTCTTTAAACTAAATTCACAATCAATTAAATGAATAAATATTATTTATTTAATTTAATCCCCTTTCTTCTTTTAAATAAATAATTAAAAACATTTATTTAAATCATTTATTCCCCCCCCACTTGCATTTTCCTACAAATGCAAGTTGCAACCACAAGTTGAAATAAATTAATTTTATTTTTATTAAAATCCTATTTTCGCTCACCCACCAAACCCACTTGCAATCCTAACCCCCTTCTAGATTCTTCTAAACCCTTCCTAATTAACCTAATCCATCCCCTAATTATTGTCACATTCCTAAGCAACTTGGAGTCACTTCTCAAAGACTTCAAAGTCTTTGAAAAGGACTAAATGCTTTGTGTGTTCAACAAATTAACCTCTAAAGTATTCCAAACCACTTATGGCTCTTACATGATCATTTATGGTTAACCCCTAACTCAACCCTCTTGTGACTCATGTGTCTCCTCAAGCATTTATTTCTTTGACCATGGTTATCCCTTTAACCTTTGCACAAGAGTTAATCTATTGGATAAAAGCTTTATTCTTTGAATAAAGAATTTATTCACTCAACCCAACCTTGACCTTAACTCCCAAGTTAACTCTCAGGTCATGTCAAGCATTTAATGCTTATTCCCTCTCCTCTCAACCCCTCTCATGTCGACACTTGTCATCTTGGGATTGGTTTGAAAGCCCTCACATGGATTGAATGACCCTTGTTGAGATTACTCAATCTCAACCATCCATTGCTCCATTTTTCTTATAAATAGAGCCCATTTCTTCATAATCCAAACCCTGAAAAATTGTATGCATCTAAGTTATAGAGAATTTTAGAGAGAATTTTAGCATAATTAGTCATATTCACTCTTTTGGTTAAAATTAAAAAATAACATTTAGATAACTCATCTTTCTTTGGTCATTAAGCTTGCATTTGCATACTTTTCATAATCATCTACAATCTTGAACCTCCATAAGGCATCCATAGTGGAAAAAGCTGCTGAGAGCTACACTAATTTGGAACTTGGAGAGGAGAGGAACAAGGGAGAAGGAGCTAAAATCATGTTAGAAGGCATTTGGAGATGCCTTGTTGTATTTACTTCCATAGTTAAATATTTTATCATGTTTTTAGTGTCTCTTTTTGTATGCCTTCTTAGACTAGTTTTTGGTTGATTAACATTAACGTTTGTCTTTGTTTCTTGTGTTTTTGTGTGTTATATGACCACAGGTTTTAGTCTAACATTTCCCATTTTGCAGAGCATCACTATCTGTAGAGCCTTTTCTAAAATTTTATTGTAACAAATATTTATCCAACCTTGCATACCAAGCTTTAGGAGCTTGCTTGAGTCCATACAATGCCTTCCTTAATTTGCAAACCACATCAAGATCTTCAGTCAACTTGAACCCATCTGATTGGTCAATGTATACTTCTTCCTCAACTTATCCATTCAATAATTCCCTTGACATCCATCTGATATACCTTAAAGTTCTTATGAGTTGTAAATGCAAGAAACATCCTTATAGCCTCCATCCTTGTCATCATAGAAAATGTCTCCTCAAAATATATCTTCAACTTGTGTATAACGTTTGCAAACCTATCTTGCCTTGTTTCTAGTGACTTATCCATCTTAATTCAACTTGTTCCAAAACACCGAGTTGGTTCCTATCACATTTTTTCCCATTGGTCTAGGTACTAGTCCCCATGTTTGATTATTTTCTATCTACATCATCTCTTCTTCCATTGCCTTTATCCAAATTTCATTATTACTAGCTTCCACATAGGTCTTTGGATCAACTTGAGATAGGAAGCAATAATTTTCTTGTGTACTAGATTTTGCAAGTCTTCTTTTTATCCAAACCTCCATTTCTCTTGTCTACAATTATTTGATCTTCTGAGTGATTCTTCAACACATAATTTGTTGGTGTCTTAGGAGCTTGTTCAATTTCTTCTTGGATGAGTCAATGAAACATAGAAAGTGAGGCTATCCCATTGATTGAAGGATTATAAAGAATGGTTCATAGTGATAAAGTTGGCGTTGATTTGTTACATGGCCTTGCTCATATTGTTGACACTAATATCATGCCTATGAAGAGTTGTGTTGAAGTCCTTGGTTACACTCAAGATCCTAGTCAAGTTAATCATTTTATTCCTATGACTACTTCTATGCCTAGTGTACCTACTTTCACATCTACCATCATGGATACTTCCAAACAAAATATTATTCCTACACATGTTAGTCAAGGGAGAAACATTCCTAATCAAAACTCTTTCATACCTCCTTCCATGAGTCTTCCATTTATGACCCAATCATCTCCTATACCTACCTATCATAGTGTTCCACCTTCTTATTCTCAACCTCCTCCTTCATACAATAATATTACTCCTCCTTCCTAATCTAATATATCTATTTTAAGTCTCCATGCTATCTAGAGCGGCAATGGGGTAAGGAGCAGTAAGCGACAATGGGGGAATTCAAAATTCAAATTCTCTGCAAGGCGGGAACTCTGGTTCCAATGATGGGAGCAACCAGATTGTAGCTGGTCCCATAGGAGAGAAGGATAAGCCTTTGGACTATCTGGAAGCTGTTTCTATTTAACAGACTAGTGGTACTTTGCTAGAGAAGATAGTGGGTTCCTCTGGGCCCTTGGGGGAAGGGACTAGCCAAGGGCCCATCCCACGTGACAGTTCCGGGGAGAGCGGAAAAGAATAAAAAAAATGGTCTTCCCTCTTTGGAACTAGACTAACTCGTAAATCCTCTTTTCCTCATGTCAAGAATATATTTGACCCTTCAGGAGGTAAGTTCACTATCTCTATCTCAGACCTGGTTTTGGATAATAATATAAATAGTATGTCTAACTCCTCGGTAGGCAAATTTATGGGACCGTGTCCTAACATTGAAGTTGTTAGGGCCTATGTCAAACAAAAATGGGCCCTTAAGGGTAATGTTGAAATTTCGGCCTTACTCAAAGGCCTTTTGTCCTTTTCTTTCTCTTGCAGAGAAGATAAACGCACGATTCTTTGTGGAAGTCCCTAGTTGGTAGGAAAGACAGCCTTGGTTCTCCGTAAATGGCAACCAAATTTGAATATGAATGACTCTCTCTTGACACAAGTTCCAGTTTGGGTAAAGCTGCCAGGCTTGCCTCTAGAATATTGGGTAGAAAGTATCTTCTCTGGTATTGCAAACTCTTTTGGTGAACTGCTTTCTATAGACCCAGTAATAGCTTCAAAATGGAGACTCACTCATGCTAGATTTTGCGTAAGGATAGCCCATGATGCAGATATGCCAGAATAGATAGATTTAGTTTCAAACCTAGGAACATGGAAGAAACATATTGAATATGAATCTATTCCCTTTTCCTGCTTCCATTGTAAAAAAGTAGAGCTTTGGGCAAAGTCCTATCCCATCAAACCCAAGGTAGAATCTAGGCAGCTTAAGCCCCATTCTGAGAACCAAAGGGTACCATAAAAAATGGTATGACAAGTTAAAAATTTAGAAAGTAAAGAAGAAAAATCAAATCATTTTAATCCCTTGGGGGAGAAGAAGGAAGTGCCCTTAGTCTCTATATCCAGTCCTACAACCCAGGAATCTCTGAGAAATGATTCAACAGTTGCCAACTTTCCGATTTCTTCTCAAACAAGGGAGTAGAAAGATCAGACTGATTACCCAAATGATATAGTTGAAGTGGTGGCTGATACTTGTAAAGGAAATGAACTACAAGAGAAAAATGATCAACCAAAGGAAGGAGAAATCCCTACCTCCAAAGAAGAAAAGACTGATTCCTCTATGCTCATGCCTAGTCTTGAAATTCAAGAAGCCCAAAAATGTTCAATTTTGGGCCTGAACCTCTCGGACTCAGACTGGAGTTCAAAATCAGCTAACAGTGACTTAAATGATTCAAATGCTTCCAGAACCCCTAATTGGGGAAACAAAGAAGAAATTTCCAAAATCCTAAGAAACCCGGTAGCGGCTCCTGAGATAGACATTGAGTGGAAAATACCAAAGCAAAGGAATAAGAAAGGAACTACTCCCTCGACTTCTCTTCTAAGGAAATCTAGCAGAATAGCTGAAGTGGGAGTTGGGTATACCTCTTCCTCCCCAGGTCATCCCTCTAATCACATAGTTAGAATCAAGGAGGCTAGCAAGAACATTGCAGATGGAACTTAGAAGGCTCTTAAGAAGTTAGGTATTGGTAAGTAACTATGAAGATTATATCTTGGAATATTAGGGGACTTAATAACCCCCATAAGCATGACATTATCAGGAACATGATAAGGGATAGTAAACCTGATATATTTCTAATTTAGGAAACCAAAATGAGTAAAGAAAAAGTTGAATCATTGAAGTTTTTCAAAAATGGAAATGTCAGTGGTGGCAGTTCTAAAGGTGCTTGATGAGGTATAGCTACCATTTGGAATCTTAATTCTATTAAAGGGCATGTTATCATTCAGGACAACAATTTATCTTGTATTAAATTTGAGCACCTAAAAGATGGTACTTCATGGGTCCTCACCAACATTTATGCTCCCAACACCTTGAAGGCTAGAAATTCCTTCTGGAAAAAACTTATTCAAGCTAGGGACAGCTTCAGGAATCTTAGCTGGCTAGTTATGGGAGACTTCAATACTCCTTTGAGAGAGGAGGAAAAATATGGAGGAAGCCCCCCTCAGTGGGAAAGCAGGTTGGCCCTTATGGATTTCATTAACTCTCAGGCCCTCAATGACTTGGAAATTCAAGGATGTAATTATACTTGGACTAACAGGAGAACTGGTATTGATCTTATCCAAGTCCGTCTTGATAGGATCCTCATTTCCGATGACTGGTTTAGTCATTATTACTGTTCTTTCCCACATTTGGGTTGGTTCGGATCATTTTCCCATCACCTTTACTGCTAACTCCATCAATAGAAGGAGAAACTTCCCCTTTAGATTTGAAAAAATGTGGACCCTCCACCCAAACATCAAAAGTAATATCTAGAAGTGGTGGAGCATTCAAGTTGAGGGAACTGCCATGTATAGAGTTGTTAAGAAGCTTAAGAGTGTTAAGGACAACATAAGAATCTAGAATAAATCCAGCTTTGGGAACATTTTTGAGGCCAAAAGTAAAGTCCAGGAAGACCTCAAAGAAATACAAACTCAAATCCAGAAAGATGGTTTCATAACTATATCCATAGCTGATGAAAATGAGACTCTCAAAAAATATCATGATATCATTGCCAAAGAGGAATCCTTTTGGAAGCAGAGATCAAGATGCATCTGGCTTAAGGAAGGAGATAGGAACACAAGATTCTTCCACATGTCGACTATCAAGCATAAAGAAGGTAACAGGCTAACAAAACTCGTGGTGGATAAAGGGGAGATTAGTAAGGAGGAGGAAATTAGAAAGGAAGCTAAAATGTTTTTTTCGGAACTACTAATGAGGGATAACAGATTGGTTGCTGAAGCTTAATCTTCTCTTCTTCTTAACATGCCCTGTCTCATTGATGATCATAAGAATGCCTCCCTTTCTTCCATTCCTTCTAATCAGGAAATAAAAAATGCTATCTTTTCCTTTGATGGTAACAAAGCGCCGGGTTCGGATGGTTTTCCAATGTTCTTTTTTCAAGATTTCTAGGACATTGTCAGGAAAGATGTTACCAATGGAGTCAAGGAATTTTTTGAGGCAAGGAAACTTTTGAAAGAAATTAATGGCACATTTTATTCTCTCATTCCCAAATCTCAAGGCGCTGACTCAATGGACAAATTTAGACCTATCAGTCTTTGTAATTCCTTTTATAAGATTATCTCTAAGGTTCTTACTTCTAGATTACTTTATGTCCTTCCCGCTCTCATTAATCACCAGCAAAATGGTTTTGTCCCTGGTCGTCAAATTCTTGATTCTATTATTACTGTCCATGAGAACATCCACTCTCTTGTTAAAGCTAAGAAGCAGGGTCTCATCCTTAAGCTGGATCTCTTCAAAGCCTATGACAGGGTTGACTGGTCTTTCCTCTTGAAGGTTCTAATGTCTTTTGGTTTCTCTCCCAGAGTTTTGGATCTCATCACCCAACTTATCACCTCTGCTTCTTATGCTATTATTATCAATGGTTCACCTTCTCCTTTTTTCCAAGCCTCTAGAGGTCTTAGGCAAGGGGATCTTGTTTCCCCCATCCTCTTCATTATTATGGCAGAATGTTTTGGAAGGAGTATGGAAAATTTGGTTTTGCAAGGCTCATTTAAGGTTCTTCACCCCTCCTCAGCGGATCTTGTTTGTTCTCATCAACAATTTGTCAATGATACTATTATCATGGGGGAATCTAGTATTTCTGAAGCTAAAACTTTGAAGAGTACTCTTTTCAAGTTTGCCTCTGCTTCGGGTCAGCTTATCAATTGGAATAAAAGTGAAGTTTTTTTCATCAATACCCCAAAAAGAAGTTAACAGAGAATCAGTAGAATCCTGGAGTGTAGGATTATTGATCTTCTTGCAAATTATCTTGGTCTCCCCATGGGCACTACTCCTCCTGACTCCTTATGGAGTTCTCTTCTGGACAAATTCCAAAAAAAGTTAACTGGATGGAAAGGAGCCCTCCTAAGTTAGGCTGGAAAGCTCCAACTTCTAAAAGCTTCTCTTCTTAGTATCCCAGTATATGCTCTTAGCCTTTTCAGAATTCCAATTAAGTATGCTGATGCTATCGAGAAAATCCAAAGAAGATTCCTTTGGTCTGTGGTTGAGGAAAAGAAAAGAATGTCCTTGGTGGCTTGGGACCAGGTTTGCAAATCGAAGAGCCATGGCGGTCTGGGCCTGAGGAGAATTCAAACCCTGAATGAAGCTCTTCTATCTAAGCAAGTCTGGAGAATGTTTCATCTTGATATTGAATGGTGTAAAATTTGGCAAAGTAAGTACTCTCTTCAGTCCTCTTCCCTTTCTTCTTTTATCAATTCATATATTAGTATTAAAGGCTCCCACATATGGAATTATGCCTCTAAATGTAAAGAAAGTATAGCTAAAGGTGTGATTTGGAAAGTTGGAAATGGTAGGAAAGTCAAATTCTAGGAGGATCCCTGGCTTTTTGATAAGCCTTTGATAGAAATCAATGAATGGGCCCCTTATGCTCCCTCTTGTGTAAGATCTTTACTGAGTACTGGACTGGTAATGAATGGTAGAATATTGAAAGCATCCACCCAAGCCTCTCTAAGCTCAAGATCCATTTGTCTTTGGTTTGGTTGAACAAAGAGGTTGACTCCCTGATCTGGAAGCATGATCCAAAAGGTATCCTTACTGTTTCCTCTATGTATCATGTTCTATCCCCTGATCCTTTAGGTAATCCCTTATGGTCTAAAGTCTGGATTAGAGGCCTAACCCCAGGATCAATTTCTTCTTCTGGATAGTTCTCCATAATAAAATCTTGACCCTTGACAACCTAAAATGCAGAGGCTTTGCTATCCCTAATAGATGTGCTCTATGCCTTCAGGAAGAAGAGTCTGTGGACCACCTTACCATTCACTGCCCCTTCTCAGCCTCAATATGGGAAAGATTTCTCACTAGGTTTAGCATTGCCTGGGTGTTTCCCAACACCATCACAGATTTGTTTTCCTCTTGGAACATAAAATGGACTAATTCTTTTTTGAGATCATTGTGGCAGCTCTCGCTTCCTCACATCCTATGGGGACTATGGAAAGAAATAAATAATTGAATCTTCAGGGATATTTCCCTCAATCAGGATATTGTGTTCCAAAAAATCCAATGGGTGATTCAGGAAAATATAGAGATCATTGAGGGTCCTTGTTTTTCGAACAATACACTGGAAGAAAATATTTTAAGGGTGTGGAATATGAAGGGTACCGACAGTCCAAACCTCACTCATAATAGAAGGCTTGAAGTTAAATGGAAAACCCCCCCTCATGGTTGGTTCAAAGTCAATTTTGACGGTATTGCCAAAGGTAACCCGAGTCCTTCAGGTTGTGGAGCTATTCTAAGAGATGACAAAAGAATGTGTAAGGAAATGGTTGTTGTCCCTATTGGAATTCAAACTAACCATAAAGACGAAGCGATGGCTGCTCTCCAAGGTATCCTCCTAGCAAAGAAATGGAATTGTTCCCACCTATGGATTGAATGGGACTCAAACAATATTATAAACTATCTTAAGGGGGTATCAAAACCTTCAGGGTCGATCAACAATATCATCATCTCTGCTAGAGACTTAATTAGCACCTTTTAAAAAAGCTACATATCCCACATATACTGGGAGGCCAACGACTCTGCTGACTGGGCTACCACTGCGGCGGTTAACAAGGAAGCAATTACCACGTGGATGGGAGAACAAGGAATCCCCGAAGATGTCAAGCAAATCATTTGCTATGATCATTATAAAAGTACTCCTAAGATACTTGATGGATAGGATAATTATGAAAAGAATTGACTTGAGTACTTCAAGTCATTATAATAATGAGAGACTCATTTATTATATTACCAATGCCATAAGTTCCCATGCTTTCTGGGTGACTTTGATAGTTCTAAAAAACTCACCGGTTAATCTGCTTTGCAAGGTTCAAAATTTGGTGTTGAGCAGTGACAACATGGGTAGTAACAGGAGGCGATATGAACCAAGTAGTTGTAAAGAATGGAAACAGAAGGAGGAGGTTTGGGACATACTGCATAAGGGTGGCTTCTCGAAATTCATGGAGAGACTCCACGATCGCAACGGTATGATCACCAGTTTTTTATGCAAAAACCGGAAAAAGGGCATGCTGAAAATGGGAGACCAAACTATAGAAATCAATGAAGATTTAATTGCTCAAGCTATGGGCCTCACAAGAGAAGGGTGCAACTTCTATAGAGATAGGAAAGTCAGTAGGGAAGCTATTAAAAGATACCCAGTCGCTGAGAAAGAGAAGAAACGATTGGTAAAGTTGAGCAAAACCTACTACTCGCCTAGGGCTTTTGCCAAACCTTGGCGGGAAGTCCTCTTTGTTTTAATGCGGTACATCACTCTAGATGGTAGGTTCACGAAAGTTTATGGTTATCACTTTGTTCTACTGAATCACTTTAGGCACAATGATAAGGTTAACTTCCCTTATTTTCTGCTCTGTTCGATGAATGCATCCCTCAAGGCCTACAAAGAGAACCCACGGGGTGATACGGCCATGCACCAAGGCCTTATGGTACTAATCTATGACCATCTTAAGGCCAACCAAATTTCTCGGATGTAGCCCTCTGTGGATTCTGAGGATGAGGGGTCTAACCCTTCCTTCTTAGAGGAAGAGGAGTCTGAAAGTGACCCTTTGACTGATACTGAGGACAACATGGATGTCTCAGACTATGATAGTGGGAAGAAGAGGAAACACATCAAAACCATACCCTCATCCTCTAAGGGCAAACAGCCTAAAGGCAGACCCTTGATTATCATTTCTTTGGAAGAAGAGACTTCAGATGACTCTGAAGAGGAGCACCCTCAAGGGTGGCTAAAGAAGAAGACTAAAGCTCACACCCAGGCAAGGAAAATGCACAAGAAGAAAGAGGAGACTGTTAAGGAACCAGAAGCCCACAAGTAGGTTAAGGCCCTGGAAGATGATCAAAATTTAGAAAAGGAGACCATGGAAGAGGTTCTTAGGCCTATTGACACAACCATCTAGCACACTCCTAAAGAGGAAAAGACAACACCTGGAAAATCTAACCCCCCGTTTAACCCTCCCCCTGAGGGTTTGCAAGGTTTCATGGAAACTATGGAGTGGCTCATCAATGGTTACAAGAAAGCAGTGGACGAAAATAAAAAACTCTGTAACAGAATCTTGATTATGTAAACCATCAATATAGGGGAAGGGAAGACCATGAACAACTTCATAGAGGACCTAAAAAGTACCATTGCCAAAGCTAAAGACATAAGAGATGCTTTCAACCCTAGGTTTGAAAAAATTGAGAAGGATTTGCTAGAAAGAAAGAATCTTGCTGACACTAATGACCACACCCTCATAGAAACTGTTGGAAAAATTGGTAAAATTGAGGAGTGCTTGAAGAACATTATTGAATAGAGCCTTAGCATCCTGGAGATTTCAGCCAACAACACCAACACTCTCATCAGTAAGCTGGATGATGATAAGGAAATCCTGGACATTGACCTGGAAACAGAAGGAACGGGGGAAGCTCAAGGCCCTAGAACCCACACCAGAGGCAAAAAGAAGGACAAAAAACCTAATAAGGATCTAGAAGACCTTAAAGCTATCGAGGCTTCTTATGATGAGCTGCTGACAAAGGCGAAGGACTTGTTGAAGAAAATTTCTGTGTAGCGCCTTCTCAGTTTATTAGCTGTTGTTAGTTTTGTTGTCCTTTCTATTGACTGGTTTTTTTACCAGTCTTTTTGTATGCAACTCTTAAGCTTTGATATTTTTTGTGTCCTTTCTTAAAACTTATGTTAAAGTTTTCGGGTCCTGAACCCATCCACCGAAACAACCATTAATAGCCTAGCTCAAACCGTGTCATCCTTGCAACAACAAATACTTTTCATGAACCAATCCAAGTTTAATATGCCCACATTTGATGTAGTGAGCCCATTATCTAATGACATTTATGTGTTGTCCCCACTAAACATGTAGAAGTCCCTCAATTCTAGCTTTATAATGGAAAAGGTGATCCCTTGACACATGTGAAAACATTTCAAATATTGTGTAGTGATTTTGCTCATGATCAAAGACTTTTGGCTAAATTGTTAACTAGAACATTTACGAATAAATCTTTTCAATGGTATGTTGTTTTCCTCCTTATTATATTACATAATTATAATAATTGGCTAATACTTTCATTCAACAATTTCACAATAATATTGGTCCTAAGATTACTTTGACTGATTTGATTCATTGTAAGCAAGGTGTTAAAGAAAAAGTGACTGATTTTATTGGTAGATATAAGTATTTGTATTCTCAAATTTCTTATCCTATGCTTGGTCATGATGTTCAAAGAATTTTTATTTCTAATTTACAAAAAGACATTAGGGATAAGCTTCTCTTTTTTGAGTTTACTTCCTTTACGCAGTTGTGCACAATACTTCATAACTATCAACTTCAAATGAGTCAATTTGAACAATCTCCTTAAATGTCTCCAATTGATAAGAATAAAAGTGCTCAACAACCTTTTACAAAGTTTAAACTAAACAAGGGATTCATCAAGTTCAATGAAAACAACAATACCTAAGAAGCACCTACAACAACAGGTGCACCTCCTTTATCCAAGTATTTTAGAACAAAATTTACTCCTCTTTCTGAATCTTTACATAGTATTATGACGCAATTATTGAACAAAAATGTGTTGAAACTTCCTCTCATTAAACCCATTGATACATCCAAACCCTTGCCACTTTATCATGATTCCAAAGATTTTTGCCAATATCATCAACCTAGTCACGACACTAAAAAGTGTTATTCCTTGAGTATAATTCAAGCTTTAATTGATAATAATACTATATCTGTAGCTAGTGTGAATGACAAAGGAAAAAAATCCATAGCACCTCCAAATGTTTACTAATCCTTTGCCTTCTCATTCTACTAATGTGATTGAGTATGAGAATCTTGCCTTTTCTCCTAATTGACTTGGCCTTGAGTCTGATAATGTGGTGAATCTTATTGATAAACCTGCACCTTCTAAGGGCCTATGCATTACCTTTGATCCTAGTGAGGCTATTGAAGTACCTGATGGCCCACTATATATCACTGCGAGGATCAAAGACATACTCTCACAAGGGGTTCTCATTGATCCAACGTGTATGGTGAATGTGATAATTGAAGAATATATTTATACTTTATGATTACATCAAGTAACATATGATAAATTTGATATCATGGTTAAAATATTCGATGGTTTCTCTTGTCCTACTATTTGTTCTATTACTCTTCCCATTGAGGTTGATACTAAGTTCTTAGATGTCATTTTTACTATCATTCCTACATCAGATCAATTTCATGTGAAGTTGGGACATCCTTGGCTCTCTTCCATGAAAGTGATTCCTTCTACTATTCATAAGTGTTTGAAATTTCCTCATGATGACAAAAGCATAACAATTAATCATAGCATGTACCAACCCACGGTGAGGCGTGGAGATGTTAATCTTGATTACTTTCGGTCTAAACAATTTAAACCTCTTAAGGGTAGAAGTGATTCTCTTTTTCGATTCTATATAAAGCGGAAGAATGAGATGATCTTATCTTTGAGTAACCCTAGAGATCATAGATCCATTCCTCCTCTGTATGATAGACTTATTCCTCCTCCTCATGATGGACCTAGTCTCCTTCCTACACCCTCTATTCCTCCTTTATATGTTGTTGTTCTACCTCCTACATCTTATAAAGGGAAGCGCTTGACATCTCCTATATTTCAACCTAAAAATCCTTGTCCCATGCATTCTTCTTTAAAATAAGAGAAGACTACTATGCCTATTGATCCTAAACCTTCACAACCCTTAACTAAAACTAAAAGAAACCATTGTGTGAGAGAACATTGATGGAGGCATTGTGATAGGATTATTAACTTGCTTCTCAACCTATTTCCTCCCCAAAGAAACCAAATATTGATATGATCCCATTTGTCCAACCTTTGCCTAACCCTAGGGATGAAGTTTAACCTAAATCTCCAAGATTAAAAATGGTTAAGAAAAATGATGGTTTATGTGCTATTCTTATTAAAGATCTTATTTTTATTAATCTTGATGAAGAGATGGATGAAAATGATGTTAATGCTAACAATGTTGATTCAAGTGATGAATATGAATATATTGATTTTGACAATGATTTATCTAAACAATTCTCACAAGCATTAATCCTAGCTCCTAGTAACAAACAAAGTGATCCATCATTAAATCATGGTCCTTGTTTGGAACTTGTGGTAGCTCCATCTAATGTGCTCGAAGTTTCCCCTCTTGCATCTTGTCCACCTTCCCAAAATAATGTTGATCAAGATTTGGAGGCAGATAATTTGCTTGATTAGCTTCATTCATGTCGTAGATTCTCTCTCTCTCTCCTCTCTTTCTTGTTTGTAACTTCCTCTATTTATTTCTCAATTCTTCTATTGTTATCCCTAGTGTTGTCTACTTGAGGATGATGCAAAGCATTGAGATCTCTTTTGGTCTCTCTCATATTGACTCAAAAGACACATGTGCTCGACTTCCGTTGTGGTTCTACGTTCTTTGGGGGATGAGGACAATTCAATGCAAATATATACATGATATACATTATTTATCATAAGAGCATATTGACCCCAGAGTTAAGTATAACCCTTATGTGTTGTGCTTTGTGATTATTATCCTTTGATTTTGTCCTTTCTTGGGGGATTATCATTGTGGTAATGTGCTTGTCTTTTGGATGCATGTATACTACCTTAAAGAAATTGCTCCTGATGAGAAATGCATAATTTCTTAAACATGGGGGCATACACTCAGCTCAATATTTCACTCTTTGCATATCTTAATACTCAAGTTACTTTGCATACTTAGCCTTTTTCTTTGTAATTTTGGTATTTTTCTTTTTTCATGACTCATAGTAAGAAAGCCTTACTAGGATAGTACTCACGATTCTATTTTTTTTTATGTCCCTTTAATCTTGATATTGAAGTCGTAAGATAACTAAAGTCCACTAGGGACTTGGTGTGTCTTGCCTCTTTGATATCTCAGTGAAAGCTTTTTCAATGTGAACCTTTGTACTTTACTGAGAGTATGCATAGTCTCATACTCTCACTAAAGTGGGGGCTAAATGTAGCATCCTAAATTGTACTCCCTTACAATTTCATCTTCATGTGGGCCCTCACCTTTCTGTTCATGTCTAAAGGTCTAATGAAATTCCTGATTCTGCTCACATTATGCAAATTTATAATTATTCTCACCCTCCACTTCATTTTTCCCTCATTTTCTAGTGCTTAGAATTGGTTAGGACTAGGGCATGGTGCCCTGGTCATCAAGGGACCAAAGTACCCAACACCCCAACCCTCCCAATTAGGACCTATTTTGATGCCTCTTAATGACCATAACATTTTGGTAGGTAGCTAGATCCTGTGTCGACTCATGTCAAAAAATTAAGTTGTTTTTCGAGGGGCAATTATAAAAGGAGGTCTACCCCTCTCATTTTGATCATACATTCAATCCAGTAATTGAATCAAGCAATCAAGCATTCATTCAAATTCAAGTGAGAAAGCAATCGGTCTTATTTCAAGCATTGGAGTAGAGATAAGGTCAAGATTCAAGCATTGGAGTTGACAATCATGTTTTATATTATTGAAGACTTCATAAAACCCTAATTCCTCATGGAGACAAACGAAAATCCATTCTAAGGTATAACATTTGTGTTTCAGTCATTATTCAACATCTCCCTCAAAAGGAGAACATTTTCATTACTGCAATTCAACTATATTTCATTTCTATTTCATGGTTAATTCCAAAACCGGGGTTTGACCTAAGGAAAACCCCTATTCCCAACCTATTTACCTTCTTTAATGTGTGCAGGAACATGTATGGAGTTGCGATCTTTAGAATTGGCTTTATTTACAGTGACAAACCGATCCCCCATTAGAGTGTGAAAAGTGCGAAGGACTAGAGCGCCCACCATCCCAGTCTCGACAAATCATGAGCTACTTTTAGGAACAGACCTGAATACATAATTTACATTCCTTAGACCCAGGTTGGTGCCTCGATTCGATGACTGTAGCTCACTTTTTATGCATTTTTACATCAATTCCAACATATTTACCCTCATCTCAACAATTCAATTTAAAAGAGGATTAAACCATTTTTACCCAAAGCAAATCCAATAAGAATTATCAGCCTTATTTTTGTTGATTTGTGGCTAGATCTATTGGGTTTGCACTCCTCTTTTAACATAATTGGTCTCCAAGTAAAAATTAGTGGTTTCTTCCTTCTATGGTGGAAACCCTAATTTTTTACCACATTACAATACCAGTCAAGAAGGACAAGTAATTCAAGGCCACACCATTTAAATATGTTGCCTCAGGTTACACTTCCATTTGACATGATTCAAACTTTATCAGAAATAAATATATTTGTTCCCTTATTAGAAGTGATGAAAATATGAGAGCATAGGAATAATGCTTTGTCTTTGATTTCAAATGTTTCAAATCCATCTTTAAAAAATATGAAAGATGTAAAGGATGTAGAGAATAAGGATGCACACATAAATAATTTAGAGGTAGAAATCATGAAGATCCTTGAGGTATACCTAGGTACAACCATAACTAAGAACCCTTCCCAGGTTGATCCTTTTTACTTGACCTTGCTGATCAACAATAAACTTGTAAAGAATTGTATGATTGACTTTGGTGCTACTATTAATATTATGCCTATGGGAGTCATGAAGGAGTTAGGGTTATGGGTCGATAACACTTATGGGAAGTGTTATGCTATGGATAAAAGAGAAATTCTAATAATTAAAATCTTGAAGGATTTAGAGGTTAAACTAGATAATTTCCCTAAAGCTACCTACAAGGTTGATGTGATAGTATTTGATGTCCCACCGAACTATGACATGTTATTGTCAAGATAATGGACTGCTTTGTAGGTGGTAATGTGTAGTTAGATTTGTCTTATGCTAAAATACCAATAAATGGAATTGAGGTCAAATTAGAAAGGGAATAAAGATCTCTAACCATAGTTGAGCTTATAAATCCAAATGATATGGTATTCTTTTGTGATGTTGACCTAAGAAATTTCAAACTAGAACTAGCACAACCATTGCTTCAAAACACAAATCCTATTAGTAAAGAAATACAAGGTGATCATGAAGGTTTATGGTAGATGTATTTTGATGGGGCTTGTAGTAAATATGACTCTGATGCAGGAGTGATTTTCATTGCCCCTAGTGGGAAAAAATTCAAGTATTCTTTTCAGCTATTATTTGAATACACTAATAACATGGTTGAGTATGGGGTATCTCTTTAAAGTCTCAATATTGCCACCAAACATTGAATCAAAATGGTATCTAGGGTGACTCATAATTAGTTGTATCTCAAATGAGATGAAAGTACTCTTCCAAAAATAAAATATTGAAACAATATAAGTGTGGTGTTTGGGATTCAATAGAACTCTTTGACTCTTTTTATATAGAATGGGTAGAGAGATCAAAAAACATCCTGGTAGATTTCTTGGTGAACATTGCCTTGAAAAATAATGATACCACTTTAGCAGGAATATCAAGAGTTGAAGTGAAGACTAGGCCTTGTATCCCAGACAATGTTTACAATTGGCAAGTTTTCAATCATGATGACGATTTGATCAAATTTATTCATTGTATTGATGAATATGAGAACCAAGAAATTGATTTCAATTCTTTTGTTAAAGTTATTGATGGTAAGGAGACAATATTTGGAAATGAAGTTGTCAGTTGAAAACCAATAAGATCCCTAAAGGACTTGTAGCATTGGAAAGGGTGTTTGATGTCAATGATGACCAAGCAATGAACCTACCCGAACCAACAAAGAAGATTCGGAAGAAATAAATCTGGGTACAAAATCATCTCCAAAAAAGGTGTACATCTACAAAAGGATTAGCCCACAAATTAGGACTATGTTGATAGCACTATTGAGGAAATATAATCATGTCTTTGCTTTGTCATATGATGATTTGAAATCTTATAGAGAATATTTATTCCAACATGAGATCCCTTTGGATCCCAAGACAAAACCTTTTAGACAAAAGAAAAGACCAATTAATCTAGTGCTTGGACCAAAAATGCATGAATAACTTATGAAGCTTAGAGATAGTGGAATCATCAAGCCAAAAAGACATTCCACTTGGGTATCAAAGTTGGTTCATGTTAGAAAGAACAATGGGGATATAAGATTGTGTGTAGATTTTAGAAACCTAAATAAGTCCTTAGTTAAAGACAATTACCCACTTCCAAAATGGAGATCATGTTGAAAAAGGTGATAGGTTGTGAATTGTTGTCAATGATGGATGGATTTTCAGGGTACAACCAAGTTAAAGTGAAAAAATTTGAGCAGTACAAGACTACATTTACCACAAATTGGGGAATATATGTGTATGTAATAATTCCATTCGGATTAACTAACATCGAAGCTACTTTTCAAAGAGCCATGGATGTAGCATTGTCAGACCTAATTGACATTATTATGGTAGTCTACCAAGATGATTTAACTATATTTTCAAAAAAGGCAGAAGACCATTGCCTTCATCTTGAGAAGGTATTCATCAGAGCCCTTGAGTTTGAAATTTCTTTGAAACCTAAAAAGTGTAATTTTGTTGTTACTGAGGGCATGCTCTTGGGTCATATAGTTTCAAAAGATGGGATTATGATTGATTTGAAAAAGAGTATTAGCAATAGATAAAATACTTATCCCAAAGACTATAAAGTCCATTAAGTCATTCTTAGGCCAAATCAATTATTCATAAGGTTTATCTCTAATTTTGCTAAGATTGTAAAGCCCATATCCAAAATGCTGAAGAAAGGAGCTAAGATTGATTGGAATGATGAGGTTGTAAATGCTTTTGTAGCTATCAAGAAAGTAATTAAAGAGGCACCGATGTTGAAGTCTCTAGAGTTTGGCAAGCTTTTTCAATTTTTCTCCTTTGCCTCTTTTCATACAGTTACAACTATGATGCTTCAAAAAAATGATGAAGGATATGAACAACCATAGCTTTTTATGGTAAATCCCTCCAAGCTACAAAATTAAAATATATCTATTAGAAAAACAAGCTTATGCACTAGTAAAGGCAGTCAAGAATTTCAGACCATACCTTGTGGGAGCTAAGGTTATAGCATATGTACTTAGTGCAGTTGTGAAAGATATTTTTATTCAATCAAAGGTGATAAAAAGGAGATGTAGATGGATAAACCAAGTACAAGAGTTCAATATAGATATCCATATCACCAAATTGATTAGAGGGAAACGCTTGGAAAAACTCATGGAAAAAGAGAACTTAGAAGATGTACAGGTGAACACCTTATCTAGTTCAGAAGAGAATGTATGCAACTTGCAACATACTCCATGGTACACAAACATATACTTTTTGAAAAATATGAGATGTCTAGATGGTTTCACAGATAACCAAAAAAGAGCCTTGAAGCTTCAATCTCAGAACTATGTTTTCATTAGTGGAGATCTATACTATAGAGATAACGATGGTGTTCTATTATTACGTCTTGATAAGCATCAAGATGAGGTTGTACTAAAGGATATGCATTTAGGGGTATATGAAAGCCATTTCAAAGAAAAAACCACCACCCATAAGATCCTAAGGGTAGGATATTATTGACCTACAATGTTTACTGACGCTCATGCTTATGCCAAAAAGTGTGGGCCATGTCAGATTTTTTTTGGTAAATTGAAACTCAGATGCATTACCCCTTAGACCTATGCAGGTTCAAGCCCCTTTCCATCAATGGGGTATTGATTTTATTGTGAGATGACAGACATATCTAATGGTGGGCACAAATGGATCCTTGTTGCTATAGATTATTTCACAAAGTGGATAGAGGCTATTCTAACTAGGCAGGCAACTAACAAAGTAGTCATTGACTTTTTGATAAGCAACATCATCACTGGATTTAGAGTACCATTGAGGTTAATAATGGGTAGTGCTATGTGTTTTAGGTCTGAAGAGTTCACTGAGTTTTGTAATTCCTATGACATAAGCATATCATATTCATCCCCATATCATCCACAGGGCAATGGGCAAGATGAAGCAAGTAATAAGTGTATCTTAAAGATTATCAATAGAACTCTTGAGAAAAATAAGAAGGCATGGGATTCAAAGTTAAAAATGGTAGTATGGGTTGATAGAATAACTGTCAAGAAGGCTATTCAAAAATCACCATTTGAATTGGTATATGGGACTTAAGCTAGATTTCCAATGAATGACTAGTTATCGGTGTATAGGTTTATCCATGAAAATGATTGGGATATACCAGAGCTAATGGATGAAATATTGGAAGAGTTAGTAGAGCTGAATGAAATAAAAAATGATGCTCATAAATGGGATATGAAGCTACAACAACAAAACAAATATTTTTTTGACAAAATAACTTCTAAAAGAAAATTTAACCTTGATGACCTAGTTCTGGCGTGGAATGCAAGAGGACAAGATAAGGGTAAGCATGAAAACTTTGAATCCTTGCGGTTGGGTCCATATGTGGATGCAGACAAAATTGGTGAAGATTCATATTTCTTAAAGAATATGGAAGGTGAAATGTAGAAGCTATCAGTGCATGGACAGTTCTTGAAGCATTTATTTGCTTGAAATCTTGTTCCATGTACAATAGGTTAGTGTACATTTGTATATATTCCATATATTTTTTGTTGGTCTTCTCCCCAAAGATTTTGGATTCTTGCTCTGATCTAGGAAATTAGGCGCTCCCAACTAAAGATGTTGTTAGTGATGTTACATTTACTAAAATCTTGTAGGTATTTTGCTCCTTTTTGCCTCTGCAGGGTTAGGGTTTATGAAATTTTGTTTAAGTCCCAGTTCATCTTATTTTGCCCTAGGCGATCACCTTCCTCCTTTATATTTTGATGTTGACTAGCTGAAGATATTAATGGGGTTTTACTCATATCTTTGAGGGTTTAAAACCATTCATTTACTGACCCCGTGTGTTAGGAGGCACGTGTCTTCATAGGCTAATTTTTGTTTATGGGTCACATTATTTTGTCTAAAGTTTGAATTCTTATAGTGCTCAATGTTTCTATGACCCCTCAAACCTTAAGATTAGTGACCATGTGCATAATTCCTTCACATTAGTGATGGCCTCCCCTCTACCCCATGAGGATCTCATAAAGGAGCAAAATATATGATGGGGTAGAAAGAAAATATTCTGATTTAGTCCCATGTACTTCCCCTCACCCTCACACCGTTATCTCAATGGTAAAATAAAGCTATGGGAGGAAAATATCAATTTATTTCACTCTAAGGGTATCCATGCCTCTACCCCGCGAGGATATTTGAATGGTTAAACAAACCGCAAGGGGTAGTAGGGCCATATTTTTTGTTGCCTAAAAGGTGTTTCCCTCGTCTTCACCACACGGTTTACTACATAAGGTAAAAGGTGTTGTAGGATAGAGGGGAGTGTTTGTTATAAGCTTTTGGATGTTATCACTCTACCTCACGAGGCTTTTATAGGCATAAAAATACACTAAGGGATAACATGGAAAGAATAATGTATATGGTGAGGAGACCATCCCCTCATCCGTATGCAACTTAGATTATAGTTAAAATAACATTGTGGTATTGAGGGAAAGCAAGGAAGTAAAGGAGGTAGTCCTCTCATGTCCTCACAATGAAGAAGTAAAAGATGAAATAACATTGCAGGACAAAGGGGAAATTAAAATCAAAGTGAATTCTTTACCCTTGTCCCCGTGGGACCATTGACAAGAAGAAAGTGACCTTGAGGGACAATGTGTTGGCAATAATGCAACGAACTAAGAGGGGAGGGTAGGTGAATCAGTTTGCTCACAAACTTTACTCAACTCAAACACAATTTCAGATCTGATAATTAACAATGAAAGAACAAATCAACACCACATCAATAACACACATAACACCAAGATTTTTGACATGGAAAACCCAGTCAAGGGAAAAACCATGGTGGGAACCTACCCATAATGAGATAATACCCTCTTAGAAGTAAATGAAATATTAAAATAGGGAATGCACATGCATTCAAGCACACTACCTAAAGCTCACTGCTCAAAAATAAGAAAGGGCTACAACCCCCATAAGGCTCACTACCTTACAAAAACATTCAGATTATATCC
Source organism: Cryptomeria japonica (assembly GCF_030272615.1). Lineage (NCBI taxonomy): Eukaryota > Viridiplantae > Streptophyta > Pinopsida > Cupressales > Cupressaceae > Cryptomeria > Cryptomeria japonica. The sequence goes on along the minus strand of NC_081406.1, from coordinate 241,907,182 downwards.
AGAGGATCATCAACCGATGAAATAACATCTCCTCATGCCTGGTTACTATTGGCATTGTATTGTCATTGATGTCAACTGATATGTATTCACTATTATGGATGGCTACCAATATGTAAGGTGTATGAAAGATGCAAGCAGAAGATGTTACAGATATGGATGTTCATCGGTGAGTAATCATAATAAAGCATAGAGACAACTAAAGGTAAGACTGGCTATGTCAACTGGTATAGCATGATCAACATATATGTATTGTCAGCTGGTATGCAGGAAGGTGTAGTATCAACCGGTAAATAGGGCCACCGGTGAGCATGTATGAACAAGAAAAAGACAAACTAACAGAGTGAATGATTGTCGAATCACATAGAGTGTGAACATAGAACTAGGAGCAATCCAAGTTAGCTTGAATTAACTGATAGAACAATGAAGATATGATACAAGGGTTGACCGGTCATTGCATGACTGGTAGGGAAAGAAGACTGTTAGCATTTAAGGTGAAAATCGGTAGTATGTTTTATGGTTGATGCATGACCCTGAACCGACACAGTGAATTGAGGTGGATGCCGACGAAGATGACATGTGGGATCCGGGTGGCTAACGTGCAGTGGTAAAGATTGCATCGATGAGGTGCTTGTCGACTAAGTCTACATTAAATGAAGACTATGAAAATAATGGAGGAGTTACAGAGGATTGCAGCTCAAAGTAGTTCAAAGGACAGTGATTTGATTCTTTGACATCTTGATCGAAGAAGGACATCTGATCATCTTGTCAACCTGGAGAAGGAAAATGCTAGACCATTTAATGCGATTGACAAAATAAGGGTCAGTGTTTGCTAAATATAATAAACGTGTATTGGAAGAAACAAATATGGTAGTGTGGTATTGTTTTGTTGCAGGTTATCATCTTGGAGAAGAAATCTGACTAGATTTGATATGGTTCGTGGTAGGTAGAAGAAAACCTAATCATAGATAGTTTGAACCTCATTCTGGCAGGAAAGATTATGTATAAATATACAGATTGAAGAGATGACATGGAATGCCAATTGTGAGAAGAGTGTGTTCTTGAGCAAGCAAAGATAATAAGTCTAAGAGGTCATCACAGAAGATTGAAGTGATTGAGTATTTGAAGATAGAATCGGTAAGAGGCTTTAACCGGTAGAGAAAGGGAAACCAGTGAATTATTATAGTGTATAACAGTCAAGTAAACTGATAGTGATTGAACCGGTAAGAAGGCATCAGAGAGTGATAGAGTGTAGGGTGAGGATTAGAGGAAGTCAAGAGAGGCAGAGGCTAATCGATAAGGGGTTAGAGTGAGTGAATAGTGAACTGGTAACAAAAGAAGTAGTGAGACATAATAACCAGTGGAGTGTATTAATTGGAGGTGTTACAAAATCCATTTGTAACAAGGTTCTTTCATTGTAATAAGTTTTATTTCATTGTATATCACTGAGTTGGTGCTCGGTGTCGGG